>NW_023458581.1:41569-51685 GCF_013731165.1 Rhagoletis pomonella | reverse complement strand
TGTTCGGGTGTCCGTTTCATTGTTACACAAATTTTCGGGTTAGCTGCGGGTGTCCGAGTGTGGTGTTCGCTTGTGCTCAATTTATAGCGAGGGTAATCGAACAGACTCGTTCGTAACCAAAGCAGCTGTCGGGTATGCATCTCGATCGAACACATAGTAGCCGAGTGTGGCGTTCGCTTGTGCTTGATTTTTAGTGAGTGTGATCAAAAAGGCTCGATCATACTCAAAGCTGTTCTCTGACACATACCGAGTTTCGTTAAGATATTTATCTCAATTATGAATTACCCTGTGCATAAATGGGCTCGGGTTTAAAATGATACACGTTGTTGCGTATATCACGTATACGCCCAGTAGCACCATACGCAGTCATCTAATGCGTTTACTCGCACGCCTTAAGTTAAAAGTCATATTATTTATTATTATTATTATTATTATTATTTATTAGACCAATGTAAAATATTACTCTAATAAGAACAGCACACTAGCTACTTAGGCCTACGGTGCATCATATTATTTAAAAGTAAGTAAATATTGGCGTGGGAGATTTTTACACAGTATTCCTTATGCACGTATACAAATATTACTTTCTTTCATTCTGCCAATAAAAATTGTAAAAATGGAATTTTAGTTTCTCAAACCATAGTCATATTTTACTCAATGTAAGTTTTTGATTTGGTGACACACTAGTTTTATTTCACTAGATTTGTTCATTTTGGTAAGAAGAACACTTTCACCGTTTAGTTTAAATATTTTGAAGTACATATGTCAAATTATTAACATATAAAAAAATCTTTAAATTTCAAAACTTACAAAATAGCTGCGACAGATATTCGGCATGCTTCCATTTTTTTAGTTTGGTTGCACCCTCTTGAAACTTCACAGATATGTTGTATTTGATGCAAACGCCCCTCGGGTCTAATATGAACATTCTATTTGAAACTACTCAAAGTTATTAAAAAAGCCATTATGATTTTTTCCAGTGACAATGAAAAAAGTAGTAATTTCGGTACTTTTTCGTCTAAATAAGCGTTTTAAGGTTAAAATTTTACAAATCAATTTATTTTTAATTGTACTTGTTTAGGGGTTTTTCCTGGCGGGAGAAGAAAGTGACAATAAAACAAGTAAAGAAGTATAAGTTCGGGCGAAACCAAACTTTATATACCCGACGCAGGTATAAAATATCGTCGTTTCAAATTTCGCTAAATTATCTTCGCATGATAGCCAGGGGTGTTTTCCCGATTTCAATCGATTTCGATAATATGCTGAGTTAGACTTTATGATATAATTGAAGCAAGTTAGGTAGAAGTCGATAAAGTGGTTACCGAGGTACACTTTTGTAGTCAAAAAGTGGGCGGTACCACGCCCAATTCCTGTCTATAGCCTTATTTATTTTTAAGGGATTGTTGTAACTACTAACATGGAGTACATTAGCATCCTCAGTTATTGAAATACCGGACTTTTGGTATTTCTGGAATTTACCGTTATACGGGAAGCAGGTGTAATTTTAGTCCGATTTGAATAAATTTCAACGAATTGCTTTCGCGTACCAAGGTTTTTAAGTGCACCGAGTTTGGCAGAAATTGATAAATCGGTTACCGAGATTCACATTTGTGGTCATAAGGGGGCGGCGCCACACCCAATATCCAGAAATTTATAATAATCAAATTTTCTGCTAAGTGGTTATTGCAATCATCAATTTTAAGTGAATTAGCTTCAGTATTTATCGCAGTTTTCGTGTTTCTGTAAATTACCGTTATATGGTAGGCGGGCATGGTTATTGCCCGATTTCAAAGATTTTTAACAGATTTCTTAGCTAGACCCTAGACAACACTCGCACCGAGTTTGGTAAGGATTGGTGAAGCGGCTACTGAGATACTGGTGGGGTCACGCGCATTTTCCAAAAATTTCATTAGATTATTATTTTTTAACACAATTCAATGTCACATACTGATTTGCAACAATTTAGATCCAATATTTACTGAAATATCGTAGTTCTTGAATTTTTCGAAAATACCGTTATATGGGCAGTGGGCGATTTCGCCCGTTTTCAATACCAAACCACCTTGGATAATGTAGTGTATTCGTATACAAGTAATTAGCGAATGAATTCGTTCAGCTTTATTGTCTTCTATCAAGGTGTTACATTGGAGTCATTCTCATCTTAACGAAATGCGATATTTGTTATACAGGGTTACCATGTACAATACGCAACATCTCCCTTTCTCTAGTTGACAATTAACTAATTACATATGTATACATTTCTTTCAATATTTTCTTAACTAAATTTATAACAAAGTTTGTATCTAAGAATTCATTATAGCTAAAGTTTATAATTAATTTCCTTGTGTCTGGGACGCAAGTCTAACGCGAAACTAACTTTGGTTATTTGTTATCCAACCCATTTGAGCATCCCGGCTCCTTCGCGTTGTTTGTACCGATATCATTCGTTTTCCCCTCCACCTCACCCGAGGTGCTCCTTTCTTTTAGATCTGATCTTAATTGATCAATGTGGCGTTTGATATACCTATTATTGCAAGATAAAATGCATCCGTACGAACGAGGGTCAATCACTTTTTCAATGGTGTTTAGACCAGAGGTTCTCAAACTTTTTTTTCTCGTAGACCCCTTTCAAAAATTTACTGGTTTCGGTGGACCCCCTGCTGATACATTTCTAAATACTCCCAAAGCTCGTAAAAAAATCAAATGTGAAAATTAGATCTAACAATGAAAATTTGCATCGCGGGTGAATTCAAAAACTAAACTCAGAGTGGCCAAAATAAAAGTAAAATATTTTCTTGTGTTCTATTTATAAAAATAATGTGATTACACACTTGTAGGAAGAGTTATATTTTTTAAGAGCACTGCGAGCGCTAGCGTTATCTTTACCATAAACTCATCAGAAGTTCGGCTCACTCATGACTTTGAACGTGGAGTATATGTAAAATAGTTTATTTGTGTTAATGGCATCATTTTTATTTTTATCGCTCCGAGTTTTAAAGTAAGGCGAAAAATATTTATCACATTTTTAAAACACACAACTTAAAACATAAAAACGGCTAAGCCTTTTACGCCAAACTTTTAATTCAGAAACTGACAATAGAGAAAAGAACGAGTTTAAAAAAATCGATGACAAATAAGGCAACATGAGTTTTGCCCACCTGCATCCCCTCGAGGCCTCTCAGTCATTCTTGAGCGAAGTATTCAACCAGTTTCTGATGGTGGCTTCGATTGCCGAAGGTGGGAGTGCTAAAACTGGTTGCGGACCGAGGAATGCCTGGTCTGAGCCAACTCTGGTCAAACGATCAGATATCTCATAACCAGGTAATCCAGAGTGACCTGGCACCCAGAGTAAAACAACCTCGTTATGTTCACCATCATATTTTAGTCGAGATTTGCATGGCCGAACTAGTTTGGAAGTACTTAAATAGAGGGCTGCTCAATGCCTTAAGTACAGCTTGGTTGTCACTGCAGTCACGTAAACTCCTTCCCCTCCACCTATGTTCCACCACGTAGTCCATGGCTTTGGGTATTGCAATTACCTCATCCTGGAAGACCGAAGCATATTCCCCTACAGAAGAGTCAAGCATATCTCCATTAACCTCGTAAAAGACCCCAGATCATAACCCAAAGTCAGTTTTGTAGCCATCAGTGAAGTTTCGACAATGTGTGACAAATAAGCTACCACGTATTCGAGAAATTTTTTTTGTATTTTTTTTCTTCGGAGATATGATCTGTCAAAGTTTGCATTTTTTCGTGATTCTGACTAATTATGTACTGTGTGAGTCCGGTCTCAGCGATGGAATCAAACCAGCCTTCAGTCAACATTATAGAATCTCTTGAACAAAGATAATGGTGGCGTACTATCTTGTAGCATTGAGGAGACACAAGTGCTTAAATCTCTTCCGCCAGCAATTGTCGCCACGCCCCACTCATTGTCATACCAGCATCCGGTTCTTGTTAGTCTGCAGGTGGCCTTTAATGCTCCCCCACGTATGAAAACACAAAGTGACGGTAAGTGCAGCAGTGCATCAAGAGCACTATACATCACTCAAAACAATTAAAGTTAAATAAAGAGGCTATCAAGCAACCATTTTGGTTCTTTACATCGAAACCAGATACATTTTCGTGGGCCCCCATTTACAACTCACGTACCCCCATATTTTTTTCACGTCACCGTGGACCCCCGTCGAGTCTACCGTGGACCCCTGGGGGTCCACCTAGACCACTTTGGGGATCACTGTTTTAGACCAACTCTCTTTGTTGGGATTGGAATAATCCCTTATCAAAACCTGCTACCATTGTAGTGTTCCACGCTTTTGACCTGGCATTCCCTAATACTTTCTTTCGTTAATGGCGGCTTCAGACAAGTAAATCTAGTTCGCATCTCTACCGAAAATTAGCTTAAAGGGTGATTCGTTCGTACTACAGTGTTTTGTTGAGCGGTAATCCGCTAGAAATCGATTTAGAATAGCATCGACATCGTTTTTAGTCGAATCGCGGAGATTTGCTAGCATATATTTCTTAAAAGTTTTTACTAAGTTTTCTGCCTGCCCATTTGTAGCAAGGTGTCCCGGGGCGGTCAATTTGTGAGTAGTATGATTGCGGTGTAAAAATGTTTTAAACTCCTCTGAGGTGAATTCAGTGCCATTATCACTTACGAGTGTACGGACCAAACCGAAACTACTAAAAGTTTCTCTCAATTTATCTATTAAGAACTTCGTTGTGGCGTTTTTTGTTTTGAATATTTCTACCCATTTAGAGTGGGAGTCTACCAGTATTAGGAATATAAAACCCTTAATCGGTCCGGCGAAATCCACGTGCACCCTACTTCAAACTGGATTAGTGGACTTTTTTTAGGACTTGGTAAATAAAATTGACACGGCTCGCACCTTTTCACCATTACTTCAATGCCCGCATCCAAATTTGGCCACCATACGTACGAACGTGCTAGTGCCTTCGTTTTCACGATACCCAGATGCGATTGATGCAATGCTCCCAAAACTTTTGGACGCAACTTACTCGGTATAAGGGTGCGGTAAACCCACAGGATACACTCGGATTCCACCGATAATTCTTGAGCGCGTCTTTTGTAGGGCTCGAATTTACTAACGGTTAATTCCTTAACGGTCCCTGATAATATGGCCGCCGACAGCTTGGACAACAGGGGATCTCTCCTCGTTTCTATTGAAATATTCTTAAAATCTAGTTCTAAGAGGTTGTCGAAATCTATGTAATTTATGTAGGTACTTTCTTCGACATTTTCGACATACCTATTTGATGGCACGCGCGTAATGTGGTCCGCCTGATTTAGTATACCCTTCACATGTTTTATTTGATAGTTATACCCTGACAATATCAGAGCCCATCTCTGCATGCGAGCTGCCGCCATGACTGGTAAGCCTTTATGCTCTCCAAAAATTGCCAACAGAGGTTTGTGATCGGTGTAGAGTACGAAACGAACGCCGATTAAATATTGTCGCAGTTTCACTGCGCTGAAAACTATTGCTAACGCTTCCTTCTCTATCACACTGTAATTTAGTTCATTAGAAGCTAATGAACGGGATACAAACGCAATTGGCTTCTTCTGCTCGTTTTCGAATCTGTGCGAAAAAATTCCAGCGACTGCCATCTGGCTAGCATCTGTTTCCAAAATTATCGGTAAGTCCGGATTGAAATGCGTTAAAATCTGGTCAGAAGTTACGTCTCTTTTAATTGTATCAAATGCGGCCTGGCAACTCTTGGACCACTTAAATTTTGTGTCTTTTCTTAATAAAGCGTACAACGGTAACATTTTATCCGCGTAATTAGGTATAAATTTGGAATAGTAATTAACCATTCCCACAAATGCACGCCACTCTGTCACGTTTCTAGGAATCGGTGCATTTAAAACACAGTCTACGCGTTCCGTTGTTTTCGATAAACCGTTTTTATCGATATTGAACCCTAGATATGAAATTTTATCCTGAAAGAAAGCGCATTTACCTACATTCAACTTTAAATTCACTTCCCTTAATTTAGCGAGGACTTTTCGCAATGTATCTACGTGTTGTTCGGTAGCTTTACCCGTAACGACTATGTCGTCAATATAGTTAATGGCAAAAGGTATATCTTCTAAAATTTTTTCGATTGTTTGCTGAAATATTGGACCTGATGGTTTTACCCCGAAAGGTAACCGCCTCATTTTAAAAATACCGATGCGCGTACTCCAAGCACACAATTTCTGTGATTCTTCATCCAATAACAATAGGTTGTACGCGTTTGACAGATCAAGTTTTGTGAACAGTTGTCCCCCTTGAAGTGTAGCGAACATTTCTTCAATCCGCGGAAGGGGATATTTAAAGTCACTCAAAAATCTCCCATTAGTCTTTGCAATGAGAACAATGGGACATGCCCATTCGGAATCATCCACTGGTTCAAGAACACCCGTTTCAATCAACTTTTTCAATTCAGCCTCAATTTTACCCTTCCATGCTAACGGAACAGGTCTTGGCTTGTGAAAAATTGGTTTGGCATTCTTTTTAATGAACAACCTCACCTTACTTAGCGTGAATGCACCCAACTTTCCGTCAAAAACCTCACAAAAATCGATCTTTAATTGTTTTACTATATCCTCATTTTGTATCAAATTGATTTGTTTATTTACTTGAACTAGGTCAAACCCGAACTTACGTAGGAAACTACGAGCTAATAAGGGTGGAGTCAGGGTATCTGCTACAACAAAACGAATCTTTTTTGTTTGACCCTTGTTCGTGAGAGAAACATTAAACTCACCACATACCTTAATTTTCTGTCTGCCATACGCTACAAATGGCAAATCGCAACGTCGGAGCGGGATGGATGGACAAATTCGTTGGTACATTTTGTAAGACATCAAATTTAACGGAGCACCCGTGTCACACGTAATGTCCATTTTAATACCATTGAATTCAACTGGTAGTACGTAATCCCCTGAACTCAACTTCACGTATTCGCTCAGAACCGAATAGCAATGGGCTACCTTTCCGAGGTCTTTATCCAATTCTAACGAATAAACTGGCAACTCATCGATCCCTCCGCCTGACTTGTCAGCATCTCTACCATTTAAAAACTTCATATTAGCTACTAACTCACTATCGGAATCTGGTTTTACAAAATTAATTTTTTTCGCGTTCTTGTTACAAACTGATTTTAAATGCCCAATGTTGCCGCAAGAATGGCATTTACTCTTTTTGAATCTGCACGAATCTGAACTATGGTTTCTCCAGCCGCAATGTGAATATCTCTTCTTAGTTTTCTGCTCACTCTTCGTTGCTGAAATGCCGTTTGCCCTTGAATGACCGGATCCATAATTTGCTATTTGCTTTACATAATTTACACCACTTTCGATTCCCTTTGCCTTCATTTTTGCTACCAATATTAATGCCTTCTTGAGTGCAGCCGCCAAGGTCAATTTTTCATCTTGCTCACACATTAGCTCAAAGTATTTGCCACTCAAACCGCATACAACCCGGTTTAGTACAAAAGTTTCTAACTGTTGCCCGAACTTACATGGAATGGCCAATTTTTTTACCCGAGCGTGCCACGTTGCAATAGACTCATCCTCTTGTTTCTCCGCCGAAAAGAATGCCTTTCGTTCCCGAAAAATTATAACGGTCCGCGCAAATTGTTCCCCTAAAATGCGGCATAATTCTTCATACTTTACGTCTTTCGGCAATTTGGGATCACATAAACTACGTAATACTGCATATGATTCGGATCCTACTACTTTCAACAGCGCGGTTCGCTTTTGCTTTTCCTCCGTGCACTCCAACTCGTCAAAATGGATTTCAAGCCATTCTATCCAATGATTCCAATTGTCTCTCGCGGGCTCGAATGGTGGAATTAAATTTGTTAGCGAAATCGTGTTCGCTAAAGTGGTATTCATTGTAGTATAATTGCTTCTTCTGTCGTAATAGCCATAAAATATCTGGCCACAACTGTATAAGTTGAAATTCAACTTTTCTTATCCCGAAAACAATTAGTTTCGTACAACAATGAACCCTTTCAATCAACCGTGCTTTTCCACAGTTTTTTTTTTCTCGTCGCCATAAAAATGTAGTGTACTCATATACAAGTAATTAGCGAATGAATTCGCTGTATTGTCTTCTATCAAGGTGTTACATCGGAGTCAGTACTAACACTGAGTCATTCTCATCTTAACGAAATACGATATTTGTTATACAGGGTTACCATGTACAATACGCAACAGATAAAGATATATCTAAATTTTTGCTCGAGTTATCGTGTACTCTGACAGACGGAAGGACGGACGGACAGACATACATGACTTAATCGCCTTCCCTATTCACTCTGTAGATTAATTTGTTGCATGACTTTTGTGTTATAGATATTTTAATTCAAAAAAATATTAAAAACCAGTGAATTTTTTATATAATTTTTAAGAGGGGCACAATTAATTATGTCATAACTTTTGAAGCACACCATATGGTGCTGGTTTGAAATTTTATGTGCAATTAGTACTTATGTGTGTACTTCAAATGTAGTTGGTAATTAAAGTGTGCTTTACAAACTGACTAAATGGCAAGTAACGAAAAGTGTGTAACTCTACTTTTCACAATTTTGAAAAATTTCGGTTTATCGCGTATAGTGTTTGAAGTATTTCATTTTAAAAACTTTTTAAGTATGCATTGTATTCTACAAACAATTACGAATAATTTGATATCTTAGCAGGAGGTGTGCTTTCAGAATAAACCAACTTGTAAAGATAAAATATTCTGCGATCCTGAGCGTAATTTTTACTCCAGCTTAATTGAAAGCACATTTAAAAATATGTTGAAATGATCTAAATATTTTTATAACTACTAGTCCTTATAACGTTACATATACCTGCAAAATGCTTCAAAAAAATGTTCTCTAGAAGTGGGTAAAAACCCTGATTTACTACTTTTATTGATGCTCCTTCTTGTAGTCAGAATATGTATTTCGAGCGTGGTATCAAATAATTTTTTTTTCGACGAAGGTTCTGATAGTTGCTCTTACTTAATTTGAGCCTTCTAAATTCAGTGACGTCCTCAGTTTTGCATATTTTATATTTAGGGTTTTCTAATAAAAGAGATAGCACAAAGCAAATTTCATCGAAAACGGATGAAATTTAATGTTTCCGCCCACAAAAGTGGAGGCCGTGGCAATTATCCCATCTTTACCAAATTTCGTAATTTCCTGTTCCTAAGAAAAATTGGGGCACATGTCGTCACCCTCATGCCAGAAGCATGAATGAGCAAATTTACCAATTTTGAGTTATTGGGTTGACTTGGTTAACCTTTGGATGTTCTAAAGTGATCGGACTTAAAAAAAATTCTGTGTGGTAGAATCTGGAAAAAAATGTGGTAGATTTAAAAAAAATGTGGTAGATCTCAGGGGTTAGATCAAACTTTGTACAAAAATTAAAAAAATTCTGCAAGGTTTCGCCTAAATTGCAAACTTTTTAATTAGACTCTAAAAAAATGTTATTTTAGTACAATTGATAGGATTGAAGTTGCTAAAAATTGCGTTGAGTTTTGGAACTTTTTTTCCTTGAAGAAGTTTTCTCCATATCAAGATATTTTGCGAACATATTTTAAGAGGTTTCTGCAACCTTGTGGAGTGCTGCCAGCTTTTCTTTTTATCACATCACGATGTAGCGAACAAATGTGGCACGTTCCAGAAACCGCTACTTGGGACTTACCGATTTTGACAATTCTCAAGTAGAAGTAAACAATGCCTCAGAAACTTTAGATGCACTTAAATTTGCTAATACTTTCACAAAAATCGCCGTTTTTTAACATTTTCGCTATAAAATCTTTTTATAAATCATATATTTTCCAATTTAAACAATAAAACCACGTTTCCTGTCAAAAAATTGATTATTGAGAAAATTTGCTGTTTATTTTATCTTCCCATTCGGCTTTGTTTACTTTTACTTGAGAAATTTCATCGCCGCCGGGAATGCGGAATCTTGTATTATATCATTGTTGTTACCATATAGTATTTAGTGTTGGACAATTTTTGCTCTTAAAATTAAGAAAATTATGTCGAGCAAAAATAAAACTACTCAAAAACGCGAATACGTGGTAGATTTCTGACCTTGAGTGGTAGATG
>NW_023458581.1:0-26569 GCF_013731165.1 Rhagoletis pomonella | reverse complement strand
GTCGATAGTATCGATAGTTTTCCAGCTCTATGGGACAACGTTTGTCAAGGGTGGGACACGTAAGAATTTTTATATGAAAACGAGCTTTTAGTGTGGTCCATATTATAGATTAGTTATTAAAAAATATAAGAAGCCAAGTAGGGGTTCAATTCACTCAGGATTTATCTTAGGATAGTGCCTTTTATCTACCTTTTTGGGTGTAATTGTTAGTTAGTTGAATTTTTATAATTTTTGTACGAGGTTTGAAATGTGGATTTATGTGGTTCTGGGTATGTAACGTGCTAGACTTTTATAAAAAAAACTATAAACAATAAATAAACAAAAGAAAAAAAACTGGTCGAAATGACACTTAACTTAATTAGCTGACCAAACAGCATATAGGTAATGGGCTAGTCTGCGCTTCCTCCTCCCCTGCGCAAATAAAGCTTATCAGCCCTGTAAACCTACATCTGACAACTGTCCACCTGTAGCTGTCACGGGTGGGACATGCTTCACTGTTGAATTATGTATTCTCATCTAACTATGTGGAAACGAAAATGCAATTGTGGTAAACATTTGCAATGAAGTTCTAGCATTATGTAACATATCCGAAACACAACTTTAACTTCTGTAATTAAATATAACCACTTTTAGCATTTTTTGTCACGGGTGAACCAGTACTGCTTAATAATAACTCATAATATAGATAAAGCGCTCACGCAATTTAATATATAACACAATTTAATTAAAAGCAGATGAGTTCTATATATTTTATTCTTACCAAACACTTGACAGTACTTTCAACACAACCTACATATTTGAAACTCACTCAAAAAATTTACTTAGAACTTGATTTCAAAACGTAAAAAAAGGTAATAAAAATGCATTTAAAGCTTTAATTTGTAATTTGTTAGTTTTATAAAGAAAATAATTTTTGCACTATACTTGACCTGTCCAATGTATGCTTTTTGTGCAAATGAAAACAACTGTTTTAGACTAATTCGGATGTCCTTTTTTTTATTTCTGCAAAAAAATGCAAATTTTGATTGCATGCATGCGAAACCGTAGATACGTCTTTCTCTCGAACGTAAAATTTGTGAGAAAACCTGCGCACATACGGCATTTTAGCAGTACGAAAGCGCTAAGAGCGCGGAGTTTACTGATGAAGAACGTGGGTATCTACCAATTTGTAGTTGTTTTCCATCGTATTCATAAAAGTCGATTTTAATTAATTTGTTGGTTTCGATAAACCTTTTAACCGACTTTAAAAAAAGGAGGGGGTTATGAGTTCGTCGGAATATTTTTTTTTATATATGTTACCGTATGACTTTGCACCACGTTAACCGATTTCTCTAATTATAATTTTTTTTTATGGAAAGATGGTACCTCAGAGGTGGTCCCATACTAATTTGGTTTAGATCCGATCATTGGATTATGAAGAAATTAACGGTATTCTTAAATTTTTATATGAGGTTTTGGTTTTTTCTTAAAAATTACTTGTACTTCTTGAATTTTTTGGCAAAACATTATATATGAGTTGATACATATCAAAACTGCTTAAGTCCACAGACGAAATTTTTTTGGTGCCTTACACACTGACCGAACAAATAAATAATTAAAGAAATGTGCTAACTAATGTCGATAGGATTAAATAATAAAATTTAATATTAACTATTTATTCAAAGGTGACTGATTTCGGTTCTTCCAAAAAATGTTGCCCTTCCACGGTGCAAAATGTGTTTGATGTTACACTTAACCCTGTAGAAGAGCATGTTTTTTCTTTCCTGTCTTGGTCTAGCTCACGTATTTCATAATATTGCCATTTTAAGCAACCATCTGATTTTCAGGGCAACCATCTCCCCTGACAGAGTTTCAAAGGGCAGAGAATGTGCCTTTTTTGCTTTATAAGAGTGTGACATTTTAAGAAACGAACACAAAATTTTCTCACCGTTTGCCTAGATTTGAGAATCGAGCGCGAAAAGGGAAAGGGGCAATCAAAAGGCGACATTTTTTAGTAGAAACGAAAACACCATAAGTCCCACCGTAGATGTAAATCAAAATTACTTAAGTCTGTGCCAGTCAATCATATTGTGCTCTGTTACTGCAGATTGTGACATATGAGTCTATACATATTAAACCTGCCTAAGTCCCCCTTAAGAAATTTTGGGAAATTTTGCTTCCAGACTAACTAAGTCCATATGGTATTTTCAAATGTGCTTAAGTCCAACATACAGACTTCTTTATTTTGAATATGAATATATATATCTATTTTGTAAACATTCTTACAGTTTACCAAAAGCTACTTAAAATAGACAGCAAGAAAAGAAAGAACCACAATATCCCAGGCAGAAAAGAAAAGAAACCCCATAATACGTATCGTTCAAATTTTAATGCAGTAAGATAGCACAACTCAAAATACATCATTACAAAAGAAAAAGTTACCGTAAAGTCGTTCTTACTTGTTGTTATGCAGTGGTATGCAAATGTGCTAAGTCCAAAAAAAAAATCAAGAAAATAATATCAACACGTCTGTCTGTGTACACAATAATTCGAGATATCTCAACGAAATTTGGTATGTAGGTTGCCCAGCTATGATGAAATGCTGTATCTCAGTAGCCCGTTCACCAATCTTTACCAAACTCGGTACGAGCCTTGCTCAGGGTCTAGTAAAGAAATTTGTTTAAAATCTTTGAGATCGGGAAATGACTACGCGCATCTATTTACCATATAAGGGCAATTTACAGAAACACGAAAACTGCGATAAAGCAATAACTACTAAAGCTAATTTACTTAAGATCGGTGATTGCGATAACCACTTAGCAGGAAATTAGGTTAGGTTAACCTAACCTAGCAGGAAATTAGATTATTATAAATTTTTGGATAACGGGCGTGGCGCCGTCCACTTATGACCACAAATGTGAACTCGGTAACCGATTTATCAATCTCTACCAAACTCGGTGCACTTAATAACCTTGGTACGTAGAAGCAATTCGTTGAAAATTATTAAAATTGGACCAAAATTACACCCACTTCCCGTATATCTAACGGCAAATATCAGAGATACGGAAACTCTGATATTTCAATAATGGGGACGCTAATGTACTCCAAATTAATACTCACAACAATCTCTTAAAAATATATAAGACTTCTGTAGTCTTTTAGGAATTGGGCGTGGCACCGCCCACTTTATGACTACAAGATTGTATCTCGGTAACCACTTTATCGATTTATATCAAACTTGGTTCAATTATATCATTGAATCTAACTCAGCATATTATCGAAAACATTTGAAATCGGTAAAAACACCCCTGCCTATCAGGCAAAGAGAGAAAGTTGAAACGACAATATTTGATACCTGTGGCGAGTATATAAAGTTCGGTTTCGCGCAAACTTATACTTCTTTACTTGTTCTTAATTATTTTCCTTTATAAATGGTACTAAATTTACACCTTAAAATAGTTATTTTTAGGTTAAGAGCAATGAAATAAAACTGTATTAGGTTATTATTAAAAACTATATTTTTAAAATAAACAACTAAATCGTTTAAAAATAAAATAATGAAAAACTGGCCCACATTAAAATAAAAAATTCAGTCACAAAGCAACTTAATTGCAACTGCTTAATTTTGAAACTGGTTGATTATTTATATTGAAACAAGATGAACTAAGAAAGAAAACTGCATTTACAGATTAGGAAAATATTAACAACAATAAAGTTCGAAGGTTTTTTGTCCCTCCTGAAACAATAAAAAATGGACTTAGCACGTTTGCACTCTAAGCCAACAATATGTATTTTATTTATATTATTTATCTAATTAGTAACTTACTTGTATTAAAAGTTATAAACGTCGTTCTGTAACATCCAAAATGCCTCCAATCCTGCCAAAGAATGTGGGTACGTATGTACATACGTGTTTCTAAAAAACGATCGATGGCCTCAAACGATCAAGAATACTTTTTAGAAACGACGTATCTGCATACGGCAGCGTAGATAAATACGTTGTTTTTGATCAGTATGCAAGCTACATTTCCACCTGAATTACTGAAAAAAGTGTAGATACTGCAATGTTTTTGCAGATACCCGCCTTTTACATCAGGATTTCTTGAAAATTGCTGTAGATACTGCAAACATGAAAATTTAAAACTTCAATAACTTTATCATTATTTATAGCATTGACACTATCTTCATGTTTAAATTTATTTGCCCAAAGTTTAAATCTATCTGCTGAAAGTTTAAATCCATTTGCCCAGAGTTTGATTTTATTTGCCAAAAGTTTAAGTTATTATGTCGATGCTATATAATTTTAAAACTCTTTTTGCATGAATAAATTCGTATTTTCAATACGAATTCAAGATGTGGAATCTAAAATCATCTTTTATATAATCCCATTTCCAGTTTGAAGAATGTCAACTTTTTTGCGTGTATGACGAAGAAATTTTGTCATTGCGTACAAATTCACATATGTATGTATTTTCAAATGTAGCCATGTTAACGTACATTTTCTTCACAACCACACTTACATAAATATATACATACATACATATCCTACGTATAGGCATAGGAAGACTTAAGTGACAGTATACACTCCAAGTTGGTAGCGTGGTGATAGCGTACACAGCATGTGAGTTAGACGCAAATCATTCGTTGGCTCGTTCGTTCGTCTACGACTTACTTCTAGTCCTTTTTAGGACTAATGGAACATTTTCTATTACCTAGGCTACAAAAACATACGTCTGTCCATCTATCCACCCGCCGGCAATCATTCGAGCAGTACAGTGCACATTCAGCCATTTTGATACTTCGGCATATTGTGACCGAAGATGGAACGGCGCGGGTCCGATTTCCTTACACACATGCCAGCATCCAAGCGTAGCTCGTAAAGCTTTCTCGTAGTACCCCAACCCCTGGCAATGCCTGCGATATGTACATTGTATGCACTAGCTTTTGCTTATTTTTTGAAGGTAGGATTTCGTGTTTGCTCCTCGCGCCTCATAACTAAATCTCCCCCACCCACACTGTGTCACCAAATGATGAACGAGTTTCTGTGTAACAACATAGTAACCCAGACTTTAAGTTGGTGCGAGAAGGGGAGAATAGAAAATGAGAAAGGACTTCCAAATTGTGAAATTTTGCAAGTTAGTTAGGAATGCCTTTCATTTTATTTGGTAAATTGTGAACGCACAAGAGCAAGGATGCCGACTCTGAAATGAATGTGCAGGTTCGACAACAATATACATATCGTCGTTTAAAGTACAAAACCGCGTATCAACAAAATGCAAAACCGCGTATCAAGATAATGCAAAATCGCGTATGTGAGGTTGCATAAGTTATTTGTTAGAGAGCAAAAACACTCATATTTTAAAATGGTCCTTGTTTATAAAGCAATCGCATTTCTGGCTAGTATATTTCAGGACGAATGGATAAGGATTGATCGTGACCAAATCCAATTTTTGGCAGCAAATGTCAGTTACGCGGTTTTGCAGAATGACGATACGCGGTTACGACGGATACGACGTATACGTAAGTATGTATCTATGAATGCAGAATTTACTACCACGTACTACATTCGCATGCACTTTCATAGCGCCTTGTATTGTGTGTGTGTATTCAGGTCGATATGCGGATGTACATATGTATTTATGTGGGCAGCATACTGTTGCTTGGCGCAAACGGATGCAGAACCCCATCCGCTGTTTGATACTTACCAAGATCCAATGGATAGTTTACTATTGGGACAAAGTACTTTCGTTGGTACCATATAAGCGTATCTGTACATATATACCGTCGTTTAAAGTACAAAACCGCGTATAAAGATAATGCAAAACCGCGTATGTGAGGTCGCAGAAATTATTTTCTAGAGAGCAAAAACAATCATATTTCAAAATGGTCCTTTTTCCTTGATCCAAGAGCTTGTGTGACCAAATCCAATTTTTGGCAGCAAATGTCAGTTACGCGGTTTTTCAGAATGACGATACGCGGTTTTGTACTTTAAACGACGATATGTATGTATGTATATCTGGATGTGTGGTTAAACATATGTAAATATCTACATACATACATACATATAATTTCTTAACATGCATACATATTAATTTACATACATACCCTGTGGGGAAAATCTCTAGTTTTGAACTGGTGCGCTCCTAGTACATTTAGAACCACTACTAGTTCACGATAAATCTCTTTTGCATGCAAACAACTGGCGAATTTAACACAGCGATGTCATAGGAATTGGAAATTGTCCCCCGCTGCATTACCTTTTCTATAGTTCAGAACCAGTCCTAAATTCGACATATGGGATCTAGTTCGCTTTGCACCCCATTTTCTATAGTTTCGAACCAGTTGTAAACGAAAAAAGTAACAAAATGTTTTCTTTTTGGGTTACCATGGTAGCAATTTTTATTATTTGCAGATAAATGTATTTTCAATCTGAAATCAAATTTGTTTGAATGAATGTAAATTAAATTGTGCCTTTGAAAACACGTTTACATACCTTTGGCTGTAGCTGAATTTGCAGAGGTGCTGACTGTTATTGGTTATATTCCAGAAGGTCGCATAATGTTAAGATGTTAACACAAATATTAGTTTTGTATTACCAAACTATGAAAAAGCATCTGCGACGTGCAGACTGGAAGCGTATTTGAACGAAAAACCCGCCAAGCAAAAATCTATTTAAAGTAAACAAGCCCCCCCCTGCATCCCTGTTTCAGTAGTTTCGAACTAGTTCAAAATTCGCCAGATGAGATCTAGTTCGTTCTGCATCCCTTTTTCTATAGCTTTGAACCAGTTGTAAATTCGTCATTTTAGATATAGATTTCTAAAATTGTTTTTTAAAAGTAGCACATATCGCTGATTTTGAACTGGTGGCGATCTAGTTACTATCGGACTGGTTCGTTTTTGGCGATAAAGATCTAGTACGGGACTACAAATTTGGTTCACCAGTTCGGGGTTTCCCTACAGGGTATCTATACATTCTTGCGCGAGCGGCGGGAGTTTGGGTTTTAGTGGGTAGCCCAACACGCTTCGATGGGAGTCTCACACTCGGGGAAGGTAGTATAGAGAGTAGCGCTCCGGCCAGTGCATAAAGCATTTCCCTCTCCTTCGAAAAAAAATATATCTTCTATATATATATGTATGTATATATGTATGAATAAATTTGAATGTCTGTTTGTTTATTCCCTTATAACTTGTGAACCGCGGCACGGAATCGCACGAAACTTTGCACACTTGTATGCTTTTACCCCGGGAAGGTTATAGGAATAGAGACAAATGGGCAATACTGGAAAAGAGGGCGTGGCACCTCCTATGCTAACTAAAATTTCCATGTTGTATATCTCTTGAAATATTTCTGGTAGAGCATTGGAACTTGCTGCCGAGATAAATACAATTAATTCCACACTCATGGGAAAAAATTGGCGGTATTGGAAAAGGGGGCGTGGCACCTCCCATAAGCTATAACTTCGGAACCGTAAGTCACATGAACTTGAAATTTGGTATGCAAACATATCTATGGTAGATGCTTATCTTAAGGTATGTATACATAAATGAGTTTGTAAAAGAACGCGTGGCAGATAAGATAGGCGTGGAATTTTTAGTCAGTCATAACTTCGGAACCATAATTCACATGAACTTGAAATGTGGTATGCAGACATATCTATGGTAGGTGCTTATAGTAAGGTATATATATAAATGAGACTGTGAAAGTTGGCAGCAAATCCCAAAATGAGAAAAAATTTATCTTTTTACCAACCCAAATTTTTTCTACAAATTCTGGTAACAATTTACCAAAGTGGCACCCTCCTTTTGTGCAAAACATACACATATGTATGCACACTTACTTACATATGTATACGCTTGGTGAATGCCCACCCAAATATACTCCGGTTATGGCCATAAGGAGTAGGAATACAAGCAGATTTGTGCTCACATTCACTGCGTACATACGTCTGTAAATATGTACATAAATATATTTACATACATATACGTATGTTTATATTTATCTGTAGGCACAGGCCCTGTAAACATTTTAGGATCAGGTGGTCCAATAGGAAAATGCTTTAAAATGCATATGTGTGTGCGAAAGGACCAGGTTAAATACCAGAAACGAGTTGTGCTGGCCTGGATAATGTCAAACTTAAAAAAATTCATATGATTAAAACATTGCCACTTTCTTGGTTGGTTAGCAATTGCATCCGGCTGAACTCTAAAAAGTGTATGTATGTAAAACTACTACTGAAAAGTGTTTTCTTTTTTCAACCATAATCTGTTTAACCCGTAATGGTCACATGGGGTCCAGTGGACCCCAGCCCAACACTGCGGCTATATAGTTTACATAGAATCTATTTAAAATTGATTTTGTTACTTCAACTGTTATTGCCAGAATTTAATTCAATAATTTCAGGCCGTTTGGAAAACCAGTGCGGCGACAGTCGGTGTACACATATCGATTTGTACGGTCGTACTTTTGTCTGGAGTCCGCTGGATAACAAAGAGAAAGTTTTAAACTTAAGGCCAGTGTAGCATTCGAGTCGAATATAATATAGAACGTACGTGGCATCTGTTTATTGGCTAGTGGTCCACTGGACCCCGTGTGACTTTTAAGCTATTTTTTGGGGGTGTTACCATTACGGGTTAAGTATAAGCATAAGATGCTTAAAAATAGATTTTTAGTGTTTGGCTTCTCCTCCGAATTGTGGCGTGCGCCCTGATGTTTTCACACAAAGTGGAGGGACCTACAGTTTTACGCCGATTCCGAACGGCGATTGTATTTTTATAAGAATCTATTTTTCATGGCAGAAATACACTCGGAGGTTTGCCATTACCGGCCGAGGGGCGACCGCTTTTAGAAAAAACCTTTTTTTTTATTTTTTGTTGTTGGTCGGAAACTGGGCTCGAACTCAGGCCCTGCGAAATGGTAGCGCACAATACGTACTCTAACGACTCAGCCCGGCGGCTCCCAGTTACTTATGTTGTGCAGTGAAAGACCAGAAGTGGTCAGTTTCAAACACACCCCCATATGTGGATGTATTCGGACCATTTCAGATACTAGTGTATGCTGAAAAGTATAGTGGTCTTGTATGTAGTAGTGTTTTAGTTCGCTCCACTCTATGTTGGGTTATTACATAATATTACATGCATATGTATGTATTTACGAGTACATGGTTCAATCTGTATCTGCACATGAGCAAAAATTTTGTGACCACTTGTAGGTTTGTACAGTCATGTGTGCTTGCACTAAGTATATGTATACATATATGTACATATATATGTACGGGTATGTACATATGTGCATGGTTTCTCTACTCCATGGAAAAATCGGAATGCTGTCAAGGAGATATTGGTATTTCGTAGGATGAGCTTGCGACAGTTTGTGGTCTGCTCGTGACAGTTGAAGATGCCGTTTGAATTTATGTACTCCGTAGTTCAAATGTTACTCGGTGCTCTTGCACATTAGGATATTGGTGTGCACCGTCATCCTCTTTTCTGGATGAGTAAAATTCGGCAACTATGATGTTGCGCAACACACGCACCTTTAAGGATTAACTGGATATGTCAGGCAGTTTTAGGTGGCAGTTGGAGACGCCAAAGGAGTTCCCAATTAAGTCCTTTGTTAATTTAACTTTTACGGTTCTTATTCCTCTAAACTAATGTAGTCACGTACATGTGTATGTTCCTATGAATTTTCCTCACTCATACCCTCATTTCTACATAGAAGAGTTAACATGTAGAGGCGCACAAAGATTTTATAAATACCTGCATACATATGTATGTATACCCAATAAACGCAACGAATTCGCCTCGAATTCGAGACGAGCTCGTTTTCTCTGATAGAACTATCGAGACGATACTTCGCGACGATAGATCGGCGAATTCGAATTCGTAGGAGAGTCACCTATCGTTAGCGAATCGAGTATTGCTAGTAGAATTTTATGTGTTTCGAATCGTTGGAGATGCTAGAATTTTTATTTTTCGAATCGTGGGAGTTTCTATAATTTTTATTTTTCGTTTCGTTGGCGTGTCGAGAATTATTGATTTTTCCACTCAAGATTTCAGCTCACTGGTGGTTTGAGATTGCAATTTTTTTCGACCCAAGTTTTATAGGATTTAAAAATCTAGCTATCTGAAATGAAATCTATAATATAAATAAACAAAAGGTAAAAAAAATGCAAAAGCAACAGAGAATGTTTCGTTTTCTAGGGATATCAGAAAATGTGCAGCAAATAATTTAACATTAATTAGCACCACTATATGTAAATACCCATTTCACGAAATAACCAAGGTTTTACAAATCACTTTAAATGCAGATATTTACTTTGTTAGGTTGCTGCATTAAATAAAGCCGGCTTACTGAAATAAAATGTAAAGAAATTGTATTTTTTTTTTATTTTCCTAACAAAGAATATTTTCGAGTAAAAACTATTTTCTTGATTGTGCCTCGAAGACGATGCAATAAAAAAAATCTTTCGAGAAAACTAATTTACTCGAGCTCGCCTCGAATTCGAAACGACCCCAAAAAGTATATTCGAGAAATTTATTTTCTCGAGTTCGTCTCGAATTCGATACGATGCCACCCTCGGTTTTGTGTTTATTGGGTATATGTACATACATGTAAATGCCATATACATGTACATATATATAATTTATATACATACATACATGCATACATATATCGTTTATTGCATGTAAGGGTTGGCAGATTTTGTCCATCCAATGGTTTCTTTAACATTTGAATGGTTTTAATTAAAAAATATTAGTTTCGTAGGCTAAGCGATACATAAGTATGTACATATGTACGTATGTACATCGTAAAGGCTGAATGCTTTAGTTTTAACATTCGTATGCATTTGCTATGGAATATATCGTTCAGAAGTGTTCAATCAAATTTGTATGTAAGATCCATATTCCTCTACATAAGTACTTTACCTTAAATTAAATATTTACTCGCTCGGTTGTAGAAGAAATACACTTACTTTTTTATATGGGTCAATCCATGCAAAATTAAATTTAAACACGTGACAGCCCTCTTCAAACATTCAAAATGGTCTAACTAGAGATTTCTTAACATTCTTTCGTTTTACTACGGTATTTTTATATTTCATATACTTTTTGAATTAGTAAATTGCGTTAGACTTTTCAAGCAGTTGGCAGCAGTGATGAAATTGATGGTACAATTGTACTTTTTTGGTAAATTTTGGAAGCCAAAAGTACATTGGTACTACATTGACATTTTTGATACATTTTTGTCAAGATACGGTACTGCACTACAATTATGTCGAAATACCACACTCTATTTACTTGGAGTTTTGAATTTTTGTGCATAACAAGTAATTTTTAGCAAAAAAAAAACCGACTTCAACTCTCATATAAAAAAAAAATATATATATATATCTCATGATCCACTGATCGGATCTTAACCAGATTAGTATGGGACCACCTCTGAGACACTACCTTTCCGATGCAAAAAGAATTATCGGTTGACGTGGTCCAAAGTTATGCGGTAACATACATAAAAAAACAAAAAAAAAAAAGATTCCGACGAACTGATAACCTCCTCCTTTTTTGGAAGTCGGTTAAAAATATAGTCATCTTTTTCTACCTTATTTAAGTAAATACATGGTGTTTATTAAAAACGAAACTCTTACTTAAATAACCAAAAAAGTGTCTGTCCTAATAGGTCTATTCATAAAATTTTCCAGTAAGTACTAGCAGCCAGAGAATAAAAGAATCATAGCGAGTAAAATTGAGGGGAAGACTAAAATATCAGAAAAAGTTATTGAACGCAGTAAAACTTACGCCATTCTGACTTTCTGACAGGTAAGTAATTTTTTTTCTAACAAATATTTTTGATACCACATCATGACGCATTCAAAAATAAAAGAATCTCCTCCAAGCTCCCTTCCTTGTTTCACAAAAATTAAGTAGATATAGCTACAAATGTGTCTTTAAAATTATCCCATTTTCGTTTTAATGATCAACTGACAAATTCGGTCAGAACCTTTCAGCATTATTATCTATTTTGGTATATTTCTCAATATTTTGCGTAAATTCCGTCCACAATTGAATAATTTTATAAGTTGACGCACGGAAATTGGAAAATTATAAATTAATAGTAAATTAACTAAACTAAACTTTTCTTCCTTTCTTTTGTTTATTCACGAACACATGTTGTGGTTAGCAGACATTTACTTATAAGTTTATAATATAAGTGGTAAAATTTTTTCCAGCAGAAATTGGCAGATCTCAGTGTCATTTTACGCTCTCGATTTCCCCCACTTTGCGAGATTTTAGGTACGAGAACACTGCTATTAACTTGTTTATTTCTATAAAAGGAAATATTTTGCAAAATATTTTTGTAAAACTTCCATTCCGTTAAATGCAACGGGTTTATTTATAATTTTTGTATTATTAGCACTTAATAAGTATAACTTGTATGCTTTTCTTGATTACCTTGGCATTGTGGTGGCCTTTTCAAACAATTGATTTGCACAAATGTTTTCCACCTTCGAAACGCCATGTTTTATATCATGATTTTTATACAGAAAACATAAAAACATATGTATATTTAACTATGTATGTATGGTCTTTTAAATGTTGGTACTTTTTCGGCTTATTTAGTACACTTTTTTTTGGCCATTTGGTGCAAAATTAAAAAACTCTTTTATCATCCCTGGTTGGCAGCCCTCTTCAAAAGTATTTTCAAGCTTAATCCTTGTTAACTTTCTTTCACCTGACATTGCGATACATATTTTAATGAACTGATGAATTCATTTCAGTGGAGGATGGTTCCGTGCGCAGAAGTGGAAAACTTTTGACTGCCATTCACCTGGGAGTGGCCAGAAGCGATTCTTGTGCTTACGGTTCAAATCGCAGCTCACAACGTCCGGATATTTATATCCACGTATCCTCTGGGTAGCAACCAAACACCCGTTTGGGAGCGAGCTAAAGTGAGAAGGCGTAAAACTTCGCGTGCGCTGGGTTTGGGTTCCGCCACGTTAAAACCCCGCCCAATGAAGAAGAACAAACAGCCTCGGATGAGACCCCCTTTGCACCTGGAATATCCGGACCCTGCCCGGCTGGTTGATGTCCTCGTGAAGACAAAGTCAGACATAACCGCCATCCAAGAAATGCGATGGATGGGGCAAGGAAAAGTAAGCGTGAAGCCTTGCGACGTCTACTACAGTTGCCACGTAAAGGAGCGCAAATTCGGTGTTGGATTCGTGGTGGTAGAGAGACTCCGTCGCCGAGTACTGGCGTTCACCTCGGTGGACGAACGTCTAGCCACAATCCGCATCAAAGCTAGATTCTTCAACATCTCGCTCATCTGCGCCCATGCCCCGACGGAAGAAAAGGATGAGGCGTCCAAGGATCTCCTATATGAGCGCTTGAAACGTAGATATGAGCGCTGCCCGATGCCAAGGTGGGCAATGAAGGGTTTGGCTCCACTGTCGGAAAATTCATCCTCCACGACGAAACGTCCGATAACGGACTAAGGCTGATCGACTTCGCCGGGGCCCGAAACATGGTAATATGTAGTTCTAGGTTCCAGCATAAGAACATCCACCAAGCTACATGGCTGTCTCCAGATCGAAAAACGAGAAACCAAATCGATCATGTTGTGATAGACGGAAGGCATGCTTCAAGCGTTTTAGACGTACGTTCACTCCGAGGGCCAAACATCGACTCGGAGCACTATCTTGTTGTAGCCAAGATACGCACCCGCCTCTGTGCTGCAAAAAATGTGCGCCCAATAATGCAAGGAAAGCTTAAAGTCGAAAAGCAGCAATCACACCAGAGGGTCAATTTATTCGCCACTCGACTCACACACCTTCTCTCTGAGAACACTCTTCAACAATCCGACATACGCGAGCAGTGGAACCACATTTCCCGATCATTAAGTACCGCTGCCGAAGAAGTAGTTGGATTTAAACGAGCTCGAAAGAACAACTGGTACGATGAGGAATGTCAAGAAGCCGCAGAGAAAAAAGACGCCGCCTATTGGGCCACGCTGCGGTCGGGCGCAGCGCGAGCCATGTGGGAACTGAAGAAGGAAGCGAGACGTATTTGCCGCAATAAGCAGAGAGAGGCCGAAATACGTAAGTGCGAAGAACTTGAGATGCTGGCCGATGGAAGAACGCCCGAAAATTCAACCAGAGGGTTAGGCGACATACGGAAGGTTTCAAGACCGGGACGAACTCCTGTAAGAACAACAATGGCGACCTAGTGACCGATGTTTAGAATATACTTAAATTGTGGAGGGAACACTTTTACAACCTACTGAATGGTAGCAGCGCTGAAAGTAGTGAAGAATACGAACCCGAGTCCCCAGTCGATGATGATGGAGTAGCTGTCCCACCACCTGACTATGACGAGGTACGAATAGCGAAAACAACAAAGCTGCTGGAGCTGACGGCCTGCCAGCCGAGTTATTCAAGTACCGGGGCGAGGAGCTTTGTGGTGCATGCAAGAGAAGTTGCCTATGCCGCGAGGTCTGAATTTGGTATCCCCGCGAAACTAATACAGCTGTGTAAAATTGAGCAATACCGCCAGCTCCATCAGAATAGGGAGCCGTTTGATACCAAACGAAGTTTCAGACAAGGGGACTCCCTTTCGTGTGATTTCTTTAATCCGATGTTGGAGAAGATAACAAGAGCCGCAGAACTGAACCGCTCAGGCACAATACTTTAAAAGAGCGTACAATTGCTGGCGTATGCCGACGACATCAATATTATCGGTAAAAACAAGGGCTACGTCTGTTCTGCCTTCTCGGGATTGGATAGAGAAGCAAAGCGAATGGGTCTGGTGGTGAACGAGGGCAAAACGAAGTATCTCCTGTCATCACACAAACAGTCAGAGGATACGCGTCTTGGCACCCACGTCACTGTTGACAGTTACAAGTTTGAAAAAGTAGACGACTTCGTTTATTTGGGAGCCAGCATTACCACCAATAATAATGTCAGCCTTGAAATCCAACAGAGAATCACTATTGCCAACCAGTGCTACTTTGGGCTGAGTAGGCAATTGAGAAGTAAAGTCCTCTCTCGTCGTACAAAGATCACACTCTATAAGTCACTCATCATGCCTGGCTGGTGTATGGCGCGGAGGCATGGACAATGAAAGCATCTGATGAGGCGGCTCTTGGAGTTTTCGAGAGCAAGATTCTGCGAAAGATTTACGGACCTTTACGCGTTGGTGATGGCGAATATCGCAGACGATTTAACGATGAGCTGTATGAGCTTTACAACGATATAGACATAGAGCAGCGAATTAAAATTCAGCGGCTCCGCTGGCTTTTCCATGTCGTTCGAATGGACAGAAAAGCTCCTGCTCTGAAAATATTCAACGCGGGCCGCAATGCTGGTAACAGAGGAAGAGGAAGGCCTCCTCTGCGTTGAAAAGACCAGGTGGAGAAGGACTTGGCTTCACTTGGCATTTCCAATTGGCGTCAGTTAGCACAGAAGAGAAATGACTGGCGTGCTGCTTTGGACCCGGCCAAAATCGCTTAGGCGGTTACAGCGCCAATAAAGAAGAAGAAGATGAATTCAGTGGAATTTGATTTTTAAAACATGTGGCAACCGCGCTAAGTACAGTTCAGAAATACAAGTTTTTCAAACCACCTTCGATTTATACTCATCTTTTAATAATGCATAAAAGTTATTAAATAATGTGAATTTAGCTTTTTAAACAGGTGGCAACCCTCTTTCAACACCTCAAAAATTTTGTTAGCGTTCAAACCAAAGATTTCCTAACAATCCTTCGTTTGACATTCATATTTTGATGTTTCATATAACTTGTGTATAAGTAAACTAAATTCGACATTTCAAGCAGGTGGCAATCCTCTTCAAAATATTTTCAAACTACTACTTTCTGTGACCTCTTTCGTTTCGTGCCCATATGGTGATACATATTTTTTTTACCTAAAATGATTTTTAAATAGGTGGCAGCCCTTCTATAGTTCAGCTGAGAAACAAAACTTTTCAAAACCATTTCGGTTGATACCCATTTTGTAATAATTTATTTATATTTTTGAAATAATTTAATTATTAAATAATTTGAGTTCAACTGTTCAATATTTGGCAAATCTTTTCAAAAAGCTAAAACCAGTTTGCACATCTAAAGACCAAGCGCCTTAAATTGACATCTCATTTTTGAAAATCGGGCGATTGGTACAGATCCTTTATGCTGAACAAAAGATCCCTTCGCGTATTATATATATGTATAGATATAGATATCACGAGTTGACGGGTAAGTCACAGAAATATTTTTCTTCGCTCGTTTCAGCCATATATGTAATACTCCTATATTGGCAGTAAGAGCTAGTACCGTCCGAAAACACTACAGTACAGATATATCAATAAACACGTACGAAAGAAAAGGAACACATACGTTTATAAATAAACATGTACACAACACATATACAACTAGTAATTTTTAGCAAAAAAAAAAACCGACTTCAACTCCCATATAAAAAAAATATATATATATATATATCTCATGATCCGCTGATCGGATCTTAACTAGATTAGTATGGGACCACCTCTGAGACACTACCTTTCCGATGCAAAAAGAATTATCGAAATCGGTTCAAAAGTTATGCGGTAACATACATAAAAAAAAAAAAAAAAAAAAAAATATTCCGACGAACTGATAACCTCCTCCTTTTTTGGAAGTCGGTTAAATACGGCACTCAAGTACACAATACATTGACAAAAACGGTACTAGACTGTCTCGCTTTGATTTCGGAATGCTTACACATTGAGAAGTTAGCTTACTGCCAATATAGAAGTATTACATATATAGTTCCAGCATATATTTATGTAGTCGAAAAATTTGTTTTTCAGAGAAATTACCATTTTTTAATCCAATATTAACGGTCAAATTGTAATTTTTATTACAAACATCATAATGGAATCGATTTGTTTTTCGCTGTTGTGGCAATCGGACGACATCATTGCAATTGGCTTGTACAGTGGTACTTGAATTGAATTCGGAAAATTTACATGCTTGATTTTTGAAAATCAGAAAAGTCAAAGGCCGCGGGATTTTAGTGGCTGGTTCTTGTGAATACAGAATCTTGCGCTCTACTTATTTCTTTCTAATTAGATTAAGTTTATTAAAATTTACTTGGGAACTGTTTCAAAAATACTAAATAATTAGCTCCTTTCGAATTGACAATGATATCTCGCTCTTAACCTAATCATATACATACATATTTGTGTATAAATTTGTATACATACATATGCACATTTGTGAGTATGTAGGTTGACCCGCTCAACCCGCACAACTAAAGTTCTTGTGCATATAGCAAGGAAAGTTACGAGTATTAATCAATTCAAATAAAAGTTGTGTATAGCCAACTTTCAAACCCCAATTGTCACATACATTTTTGGGTAAGTAGAAAATCAAATATTTCACATTAACAAACCATGTTGTGACCACACGCACCCATCCCAGATAATTTTGAGCTATGCCTCCTGCCTATGTCCGCGTGAATTTGCAACGGTGACGATGCATTAATTCCTTGATTTATGTTTTGTTTAAGGTAAAAATTTAATGTTTTTTATAAAGCAGATCACTCCCATCGGTCATCATTCATAGCACACTCCATGCCACCATTAAAATTCACATGCCTATAGCACACGGTCCAAGCGCATTGCTGTGCCCTAAGTTCAGCGAGCTGTACGCCTTATGCCCTGTGCCCTGCGCATGAACGAACTGACAAGTCACTAATCACATTGGCCAATGGTCAGGCGCTCACTTACCCCAAGGCAACCTTTTAGTTTCCGGGTTAGCTGCGAAAAGGTAGCCAGCATTTTTATTACGAGTAAGAACCAACCACTAAGCACCAATCATCAACCCTTGCAAGCGTTTGCTGACCAGCACAGCTGGACATTTGACAAGGCATTTCGAACACACAGCTACATTGAAATATGTATGTACACAGATTTTCTTCGTTCAACACCAAGGGGATGAACGAAATTGTATAATTGACCCTTCGCTAAGTCAGGTTGAGCCCATGCACTTACGCACCATAGGCATGTACTCGTAGTATGTAGTTACCTGAATGCTTCAAGTATATCTATGTATAGGCTCATACGTATGAATGTATGTAAGTATTTGCTTCAGTTGTTTCCGCTCAGTCAAACGAGAGTGATAATGATGATGGCTGACCTCTTGAGAAATTATGAGGAAATGGCGCTTGCCCACAGGCATGTCCAGGCTGACCTCTGACTGTTGGCGTACGCTGAGTCTGCGCATTATTTGTGATTCCATAAGCCAAGAAAGTACGGAGTTCTTTCGAAATTGTCGCTGTTGGGTTGTGAATAAGTTGTTGCTAATTTAATGGGTCATTGAATATGCGTCCAGGGGGTCAGGTCGTGGTCAGCGGCACTGGCAAACATTTTTTGTCTATTAATTTCCAATTTTCTTAACATTTAAACAATGAAAACTTGTATTATTTTGAAACTTAGGGATTATTTTATGACACTTTGGAAGCTTGTGCAAGACACGTGCTAAAGAAATGAAGGCAATGATTGCACGAACGATGCAAGTATGGGCAATATACTAAAAATATCAAAATATTTCACTCCAAAAACTGAATATTTCGTATATTATTGCATACAAATGCGGTTTTACTTAAGACGGCTGCGAGGTAGAGGGAAATGGGAACAAATTGAATGTGTTAGTAGATGTGCGAGTTTCTAAATATATTCTAACTGTTTTGTAATGAGTTATTATACCAGCCTCATTCAACACACTGTGGGATATACATATGTATATAGCAGTACGAACAACGGTATTTACGACAAAATTGCACCGGTCTTTGCAATTATTTGTTTGCATATCAAATCGACGCCTTTGCAGGTCATTAGGGTTGCCAGATTTTTTATGCGCGAAATCAGTACATTAGACTTTTTCATGCTAATAAAATCATATGTATAGTATATACCAGGGATGTTGCGAATGTGGAATTTTAGACATCCGCGGATGCGAATGCGGATGCGGATGTTCAAACGCTAACATCCGCGGATGCGAATGCGAATGCGGATGTCAAGTATTTTTATACCCGAGCGCACTTGTACGCAAAGGTATTATAACTTTTTTCAAATAACGGCTGTTTGTAACAGGCAAAACGAATCGAGATAGATATAGACAAATGTATACAAAAATGATCAAAATGAAAAGAGTAACCATATGTGCGCACAATAACTCGAGTACAAATTGAGATATCTTAAAGAAACTTGGTATGTGTACTTATTTTGAAATAAAATTAAAATTGAGAATATTAAAAATTTTTGGAAATGTTTTGGCCTTCACAAAACATACCAAACGGCTGAAAATTTAAAAACTCGGATAATAACCACACCACATCCCACATAACGGTAATTTAGAGAAATACGAAAGCGTCGATAAATCAGTAATCAATACTGCAGCTAATTTATTCAAAATTGATGTTAGCAATAATTCTTTAGCAAAAAGTAGGCTTATAATAAAGTGTTGGAAAATGAGCGTGACCCCGCCTACTTAAAACCACATATGTGTATCTCGGTAACCGTTCGATCAATGTGTACCAAACTCGGTATGATTATAGTGGTTGCCCCATAAAGGCAAAACTTTGAAAGTTATTAAAATCTAACTAAAATTACGACCACCTTTTTGTAACGCTAATTTTACCCAAAATTGATACTAACAACAATCCCTTGAAAAGAATTAACATTATGGAATTTTGGAAAATGGGCGTGATGCCGCCCACATATATCTATATAAGTTTATCTCATTATGTCTAACTGAACGTTCTATCGAAGATGTTTGAAATATACGTAAAACCACCACTGCTTACCAAGTAGCGGTAGTTTTCGTAAATGTGAAAAAACTATATTGAATACTTGCGCCGTGTATTTAATGTTCGGCTCCACCCGAACTTAGTCTTTTTTACTTGTTAAGAAATAATTTAGGTGAGTAAATTAGGTAAATTGGAACATTGTATTCAATAAAAAGTTTTTAAAGGGTCGTAAATCAAACCTGCGCCACTAAATAACTACTCGCTCGCTGCGAAAAACTTGAAACTTGACAAAATTTTAAATTCTTTTCGATTGACGCTGCACCAGTCGAGAGGACTTTCAGTTATATTTATTTTTTTTTATTGCGGTGCAATAATTCTTTTTTGGGAATTGCATCGGTCTGCAAATGTCGTATGTATCCTCCTGACTTTCATCTTCACAATCTAGTATCATGGCAAGATCGTTGATTAAACACCGTTGCTTTCCAAAGAACTCTGCATTCTCATTCTTTTGATTGTTTCTGAATGTGGAGAACCAGTAACGTCAACAGCGTTTTTCGATTTTATTTTTTGTAATTCATTTTTGATCCTTTCTTCTGTGACTGACCAGATATACGTTTTATCATTGCACTTGCGTAATATTCCAGGGACCGAAACAGTTATTTTTTTACCAGTTAAACTTTTCCTAATATTTTTTATTCCGAAAGTTTTTTTCTGGATATAAACAAACAGCTTGTCAAAATTAAACAAATTTGCTATCATGTGAGAGGACTGAAATAGCTTTTAAACAGAAATAACGAACGAAGGTTACCACCTCTATTTATATATTTTTTATATCATTTAATACTAAAGAAATTCATATACCTGGCCCAAGGTTTGTTCTATGGTAATTAATTATCACATTTGCATGTCTGGCTGTAGCTGAACGTGTAGAGATGCTCGCTGTTAGTTCTTAGCTCCCAGCATGTTCGGGTTCGAATGCCATCAGAGGCAACATGTAATTTTTAATTTTTGGCTTGGTTTTTATTCATTTCGAAAAAGCATTTGAGAAGTGAAGAACAAAAGCGTGTACAAACGAAAAAATATAACAACAATGCCACTGTTAATATGTTGGAGTAGTTTTGTGCTACTCTGATGTAATGCAGGGATGGAGTATATGGTCCTGCCCTAGGACATCGCAATGTTAATAGGACCATATTTTTTATATGAATTGTGGTTAATTTTGGAGTACTCCCTGATCCTAAGGGAGTACTCTTTACACGCATGCATGGAGTAGTCGCGATTTTTGCAGGGTTTGCTTGTTTAGACATTTCAGTTTTAAAGCTATTTAAGTCCTCTTTCATTTGATACCAAACTTCTTTAATTTGGATAAGCGGTTTGTTTATTGTCCGGAAAGGACTTTTAGTTGGGAATAAAAAATTTATTGGCCGAGTTTAACTCGTAAAGAAAATAACTGTTACTTTCGGTCCCTTCAATATTCGCATTCGCAAAAGATCCGAATTGATTATTGCGAATGCGAAAGCGAATGCGAATGTTAAAATTAATGCGGAAGCTCCGCGGTTGCGAATGCGAATGCGAATATTCGCAACAACCCTGGTATATACATATGTACATACATACTCGTATTCATATCAATGGTGATTTAAAACAAATAATCAGCAGGAGGTTAATATTCAGATTTTATTTGCTGACTTCTGGATAACTTGCAGCGTACAATAAGTTCAATGCCTGTAGTCTCCAAGTAAATGAAATTACTGAGTGCGAGACTCGTTAACCCGATTTTAGATTTCTTTTTTTTTTGGTATTGCTTTTTATTGCAATTTTACTATAAAGCATTTTTAAGACCGGCGTATTTTATAAGTATATCTACTTAAAAATATTATTGGTATTCCAAAAAAAAAATTTAGTATTTTGTATTGAATAGATCATGTGCAGTAACGGTACGTTATATTTGAAACCTAATATTGAGTTAAGGAGAACGAAATACGATCACTGTGATGCATATAAAACCATTGAAAAACTAAAAATGACTTACGGTTCTTGTCCCACCTTAACGGTAGCCTATTGGCATAGAATATAAATAAAAACATAGGACCCCAAACACCTCTAACCCTGCAACTCAAAACGGACTATGTGTACCTTATGTTTTGACGTCGCTGAATTCAAATCTGGTGTCCATTTTACCCCATAAGGTCAGGACCAAGGTCAAATCAAGACGTCAAAAACGTAAAGTACACCTAGTCCTTTTTGTGTTGCAGGGTTAGAGTTGTTTATGGTCCTCTGTAATCTTCAAGGAGGTAATACTGCAACCTGGTAGAGGAATGTCTTCCTTCCAGAGTAAATTTACATGCCAGCACATTTTATACGCATCAAAGCTTTTCAGGATAAAATACTCAAAGCACGGGTTAAAATTATTGATATTAGTGAATTTAATGCAAAAATCGGCTGGTTGTCCACATTGTTGTCTCCTACCGAGTTTCCTTTTATTTTCATCCAGTAACTCAGACAGAACTCAACATCGAATGTCACAAATCATGTCAACGAATGTCAATCAACAAACACAGTCCTGTGCATGTATAAACAGATGTATATGTGTATATATGTATGTATGTAATTATATTTGGCTGTAGTTTACGTTCCAGAATATTTTCTTTTTATTACGTTTCTACGTATGTACAAACTTAAATTTACATATGTATATCAGTGTTGCCATTTTGGTACTTTTGGAGCCAGATTTAGCTTTTTATATTTCTATTTAGCTCCGAAAATTGGGCTTTAGCTCCTAGCTCTTTTTTTTAGCTCTTTTCAAAATTATCTAGCACTTTTTTTAGATCCAGAAAGTTTTAGTTGTATTTGGTAATACAGTAAAACCCGCTTAAGTACCTCACGAAAAATGTCAGCTTTTTAAGGTACTTAGGCGGGTTGGGTATTTAAAAGAACCCGCTTAAGTACCCGCATCGAGGTACTTAAGCGGACATAATTACTGATGTAGTTACATCTTCTTGTTAACTTACATAAATACTTGAATAACAGCATTTAATGAAGTATACATAGTTTAAAACCAAAATCGTAGCATTATGTAAATACATAAACATATAAAGAAAATCTTTATTAAAAAAAATATTTAGTGCAATGGTATATAATTTTTACAAGAATTAAATTGTTTAGAAAGTCAAAGTTGGACATATCATTTTGTACCAAATTCACAATAATATTGTTTGCCACTTATGTTTATTTATTAATTTTTAAGATTTTTCAATCAATTAAAGTGCAGTTCATTCCCTAACAAATACCATATAAACCTAAGCTTAACATTTTGTAGAACACTTAAAAAAAATCATCATAATTTCAAACTTTTTTTTAGCCCATTAAATTTTAGTGTAATAATTTGCAAGTTTCAAGTGGCTAAAAGTTACCGTTGATTTTTTAGAATTTTTTTACCGAAGGTGTGTGGCGCTGCTACTGAATTTCAAAATACATAAATATTTTAAGGAATTTTAAAAGAGCACTTAAAAGGGGAAATTATAAGTAAAATTGTAAATGGGGCATGAAAAATTGAGGTACTAAGGCGGGTTGGGTACATAAGCGGGGAGGTACTTAAGATAGGGATTTTCTTCAGAATACATTAAAAAATTCATGGTGTCCAAAAATGTTGGTTACTTAAGCGGGTTAGGCACTTAAGCGGGTTTCACTGTATATTAAAATTTATTAGAATTAGAAACGTTCTATTCCTAAAGCAAATGGCGCGTAAGTGAATGGAAAATGGGCAAGTAAGTCGTTTAGTTTCTACAACGTGCGCTGGAGCGCACAAACTATACCGGGCAGTAATTCGAGCTCCGATAAGTTCAGACGGTGTATTCTCTCTCAGGCAGCCACGGTAGAAAAGGAAAGCCAAAATTTAAGCGTTAATAAAATGACTCATTTCAAATTACAGTGGAAAAACATAAATTTGTATCCACGCGAAAATACAGACTCCACCATAAACACTTGGATTTAGGTTAATGAATTCAAAAATTAATTATTTAGAAGAAAATCCTTTTTTTGAAAGCGCGAATTTTGTTTTTACCTTTACCTTTTCAGAAAAATTTTGCGAAAAAATGATTAGTAACCCGAGGTTTTATGGTCAATTCATATACATATTTGAAATTGTAGATTTTGTAGTTTGTAAAGTATTTTTAGTTCATTGTCTAGTTTATATAAGTGTATGCGTACATATAAGTGTTATAAGAGCCGTAGCAAAGAACTCGAAATATATGCACCTTATTTTGGTTTTGAAAGCTTTTTTCAGCACATAAATTTATAAAATTCGTGGTGTGTAGTAAAAATGCGGAAAATGGAAAAAAAACCTTACGCCAATAAATGTTCAACTTAAAAAAATTTAGCTCTTAATTTTAGCTACTATTAGTATTATGTAGCTCTTTTTTCGACCGTTTTAGCTCCAGACGAAATTTTTCTGGCACCACTGAAGTGCATATATCTGTATACACACATACAACCATATCTACATACATATATGTGTTGGGAACACTGGATTTATTGTGAAACCGTCTAGGCATTTTACGTAATTGCAACCCTTAAATTTAAATTTATGCACGTCCGTAAGCTACATACGTACATACACATATGCATATGAAATACGCATGAGGTGGTGTACGTGTCCTCGATTCGGAAGTTCTTTCCTTCTTATTGTAAAAAATATTTAACTGATTGGTTTGCGCAAAGCGAAACCTGAATAGGAAATATTGAAATATATTGAGAGCAAGAATTAAACAAAGCTACCATTTGGAACCGACCGAGTTAAAAATTACGTGCTGATCGGGAAAAAATAAAGAAAGTTCATATCTACTCGTACAATTCACTGAAAGGTTTTCAATTTTGCTGTACATATACTCGTGTGCACTTGTGCAGAAGCCTATTTAAATATTGACCACAAAATGTGTAGTATGTATAGCACAGTAATTACTAGAGCTCGGATATTTATGCAAGTGATTATTTTTGTTTAACATCACAGAAAGTCCGGACCTGGGTAGAAACTCATTATAGGAGGAAGTGAGTTAATTTGGACCTATTATGTTTTGCATATTTTCACATATTTTGCATGTTTGCATATTTTTGTATATATTTTGCATATTTTTGTATATACTTTGCATATTTTTGTATATATTTTGCATATTTCCTATACATAAATTATTATAAGCATGTCACACCTCCTTCTGCCTCAATAGTGATGACCAGCTACGCCAGCATAGAACAAATCTAATTTATTTGTGGTATGTAGGCAAGTGCAAGCGATGCTGTGAAAATCTTTTGCAAGTTCGCCAACTAAAGCTCAACACCTTCTTTAAGTACAATAGGTAGGATGTCATTCGGACCGGGCGATTTGAGACTGTCAAAAGACTCAATAGCATATCTTAGAGCATCTTCATTAACCACATTTCTGGCAACAAACCAGTTGTACCTTGACACTGTGGTTTTCGCATACCCTCCCTCACCAGTCGAGGGAGAGGAAGGCGAAACCATCACCTGATTTCCTCGAAATTGAGTCTCTAGAATAACAGAGAGTTCTCCGTTAAAAAGCCATCAGGACTCTTGAGTGAACGCAGCTTTGTAGTTTAGTCCTTCTTCAGAACTTTTACATCCATCAAGGTCCCACTGGCTTCTGGAGTAACCTCAGTAGACCTGGGCCGCTTACTGAATGCAGCGACAGGAGGAGTTCGGTCAGCCACAGAAGAGCGTTTCCCCTGCTTGCGTTTCGCCGCCCGATACTTCCTCTTCTGGGCTGTGGAAAGAGGACCAACTCCGTCATTGGAGGGTAGCTGGCAGCGAACTGCTTCTCAACCTACATCCCCTGCAAGAGATTGGTCCTCTTCCGACTCTAAGGAAGAGAGGATTAGCTTTTTCTCCCTACTCTCCTCCGGGATGCGCTCCTGGTCTATGACGTTGGGGACTTTGGCAATGTTTGGGGCCGCAAATACGGATGATTTCCCACAGATACTACTAAAATAGTTTAAAGGGTTAACTAATTACAAGCTATTAATAAATTTGAAGATATGCGTTTAACAAAACTTGTTTAATTTTCTCTGAAATCTTATTAACATGGACGCTAGTGCAAACGACTTTGGTCTTGTTTCCTAGGTGTTATTTAAATTGTTGCATAAAGATCTTTTTTTAGCATATCTAACTATGTATTGTTTTTTTAATTTTTTAATATATTTTGCATAGTTCTTGCATATTTGTTGCATATATTTTGCATATTAAATTTGCATAAAAATCCGAGTTCTAGTAATTACATATGTATATAGAAGAGAACAACAACTGAAAAATCAGTAGCAGTTGAATATTTTCAATGTTTGTGTTTTAGAGGGGAGTTTCCGATAAATTTTAATATTCTATTGGATAGTTTATAACCTCTTTTGATTTATCCTGATTGTGCAAGCACAACTACGTTTTTTACTTTTCAACACAAAGTTTCGCTAATTGTCAATGTCTAACAATCGTCAATGATTAACTTTGCCCTAAACGAGATGATTCCCAAAGTGGTCCAGATGGGCCCCCAGGAGTCCACGGGAGACTCGACGGGGGTCTACGTTGGCGTTACAAAAATATGGGGGTCCACGAGTTGTAAGTGGGGGTCAACGAAAATGTATCTGGTTTCTAAAGTAAATAACCAAAATGGTTGCTTCATAGCCTCTTTATTTAACTTTAATTTTTTTGAGTGGTGTATAGTGCTCTTGACGCACTGATGCGCTAACCGTCACTTTGTGTCTTCATAACTGGGGAAGCCATCTGGAGACTAAAAAGAGACGGATGTTG
>NW_023458580.1:658075-669397 GCF_013731165.1 Rhagoletis pomonella | reverse complement strand
AGGGACGTGAACCGGTTTTAAACCGAAAAACCGCTTTTTGCTATTAATTAACTGAACCGTTAACCGAACCAAAATTTTCCACTAATGTTTGATCCGAACTGAAAACCGAACCACTTTTCATAAAGTATACCATGTTTGTTTACCATGTGGCAATATCAAATGTATAGGCAACCCATCTCATCACAGCGAACGGCAGCGCGCGCGAGTGACGAAAGCAGCCACAGTAGCATGCTGAAATGACTCGCTATATAAACACGAGATTTGGAAGTTTTTATCCAGACGTCCAATCGACATGTTTGAGATATCGTTGGAAAGGTCTTGCAAAGTGAGTCCAGAAAATGTATTCAAGCTTCATAAACGAATAGCCGGATTCTTAAAAATTAGGCTAAAGTGTTGCGAAACAAAAAAAGGTTTTTTTGCTTTTGGCGGTTTAAGGGGGCATGTGGATACACCCAACATATTTAGTGTTATTCTATAGGCCAATACCTTTTAAACAATAGCTTACATATTAAGTTCCGGCTACTAGTTGGAAAGATATAGAGGTAAATGTGGTTTGGTTCGTGTCTCCACTAGGAGATGCTTTGGTATGTATGTGGCGTCTGTACGTACCACCATTTAATTTTTTACAAACTTTCAGGAATTAAAGTACAAAAAAAAACTAAGAAGGTTTTGTTCCAGGATGTTTTGATTCGTATGCCTTTGTGGGCGTGGCTGCTGCCTGAAATTCGAAAAAAGACAATTTTTTAAACTACCACTGAGGCCGCACTACTCAGTCCATGTCATTGATGTGGATATCAGTAAAGGGTCTTCAAACAGGCTATCTAACTCTATCTTTTGTGTTTATAAAATATAAATATGTCATAACGTTATCGCCCGAAAACTAAAAATCGGGCTGCTGAAAATATACCATTCGGGCATTTTCTGAAAAACTGGTCAGTCGATTTTATTCTAGGCTTCCACAAGTCTAGCCCAAAACCTTAGCTTTCATCTGGTATACAGCTTATATCTGGGAAAACTCTTGTTGTGGAGATATTGCGATTCAAATTGAAAAAATGTCGCTCCAAAAAGGGTCAAATGGTTAAAAATTAACATATCCGTCTAATTTGGTTATTTTAAGATATAAAAATAACTTACCCAGTTCCCCAAAAAAATTGCCCATTCCCCGATTGCCACTTAAACCGAATTTCCCTGAAAATCGGGGAATTTTCCGCGAGTTGACAAGTTGAATGATGCAGCTGTGCTAATCACTTCCTAAATGGCTTGAAAACCACAATTTGTGTGTATTTTAGAGCACTTAACCTACCTGGGAAGACGCGTACAATATTACCTATAGTTGTACATAAATATGTATGTATGAATGCATTTAGTTCACCCAGTGTGCCGCTACTACTTACATACATATGTATAAATTGCCACTGAGTAAAACTACTTGAGAAAAAAGCATTAGTTTAGTGGCACGAGTGCAACATCGTACACGTAATAGAAGTAAAACTTCTTAAAAAGAGCACATGTGTGCGCCCCACACCCGGTATAAATCTTAACAAAAATAAACTACGAGAATATCATACGAATATAGTTGTTTATTGTATTCATAGTTGGTACCAAGTTGATAAGTTTTTATCATTTCTTATATTTTTAATTTTTAATGTTTTCGAATACAAAAAAATTCGAAAAATTATGTGTTTCAATGGACACATCGATTTGAATATATAATTTAGGTTTAGATAATATTTTTAGCAATTTATTTGAGAAAAATAAAACATTTAGATTATTGTTTGTATTTTGGTCGATTTTAAATTTGCTATCCCAAAATAATTGATATCAAATAAATCACCTCTTTGAGGTAAAAGCTTCGAGTGACGAAAGCTGAACTAGAAACACAAAATTTATGATATCAATTTCGTGAAGAAAATTATACGCATTTTTTGACTGCCTTTGAAACGTACGGAAAATCTTTTTTTATTTATTCGGAACGTTGCGTTTTCTGCAACAAGCGAACACTATTAAATTGAAGAAACAGTCCATGTCCAAAAACCCCGGAGGAACACTGAAAGAATTCTGTGTTTTAAATTAGGATATTTTGAACGGATTCGGAATGTCTAAGGTGGAAAAGAAACCAACTTTTCTATAAGGAAACAATTATAGAAAAAGAATTTTCTTACACTGTATTCATGTCTCCGCCAGCCATTAGTGACGACATCATTTAAAACCAGCTAAGGAGAATGACGACACTATTTATTAGATGGCACATTCAACGAGCCAATGTGCCAAAATGCGGGTATAAACAATTATTGATTATTCAATATCGGAACCGAGATCATATAAGTTAATTGATTGGTTTTCACACACTTTTGAAACACAAATTATATGCTTTTTTACTGCAGACAAGTTGTTGCCCCAAAACACAGCAGAAATCTTCCAATCAGGACTGCCAACTATCCTTAGTTATGAGGTGCCATATTGAGGATAAAAAAGTGCCAAAAAAGATGTCATTCCTTTTAATCATTCACATTTCGCAATAAAATAAAGCTACATTTCCCAAACAAAAGTACAATGATAAAATAAGGTAAACCAGTTGAATAGCCTTTATAAATTAGAAAATTTTAGTTGAGAAAAAGAAGTGCACGCAAAGGATTTCACAAAAATGTGTTGAAATGTAATTTTTTTTACCAAAGTGCCATTTGGCACTTATTTCCGTTGATCTTATTACCTGTCACCCACGTTTAATGTTTGAAGGAGAAATAATGTCAATGGATTTTATTTCGTTTTTAAAAAGGTAATAATGTCAATTGACTTTATTTCGCAACAGGGTGGGAAATATAGTCAATTGACCTTATTTCCGTTGATCTTATTACCTGTCACCAAATAGTAAATTGGCAGGTCCCTGAAACTCGCCCTCTTGTGATTCAGACTCTTTTATGGTGATAAAATCAAAGCTTTTTTAAAAGTATTTAATTGACTAGGTATTCTTTTCAAAAGTTCTTCGATTAGGGTGATTAAACATTTTTAACAGTCTTTCAATATGCTTCTTAAATCAAGTTTATCACGCAGTTCATTAGCCTCTTCTGTAAAATTATCATAGAAAACTAAGTTTTGTATATTTTTATAATTGGAAAAATTTATTGAAGGGAAAAATCGCCAAAAATCGCGTAAATATCTAACAAAATCGCCAAATCTGGACACTCTGGCTAACACTAAACACCCTAGTGTATTGACAACGCCGAGTTCTGCTGCTAATAAGCTGCTGAATGCAAATATTTGGCCAGCCAATGTCAAAATTCGACCTTTTCAGTTTTTTCCCAGAGTCGGCGCGCCTAAGCAGGAATCGTAAATGCATCCTCATGTTATGGGAATCAATCCAAGCATATCAATATTTATTTTCAAAATGCATCCGGCATACGGACAAAGTTTAAACTTCTCTTTGATCTAAGTGCACAATTGGAAATACGTCTTTGTAATTATCGAGACCTGGCTTAATGTGGACTTCTGCGACAGCGAATTCTTCGATCCTAACAGCTACAATGAGTACCGAAAAGACTGTGATATGTCGAAAACAGGACTTTCCAAAGGAGGTGGAATTTTCATCGCTGTCCACCGGAAATATCGTTCATCAGTGCTGCCGCTTGAAAACGGAAACTCCCTTCTTGACCAACTTTGTGTATTTGTTATTGGTATCTCTAAACTTATTATTTGTGCGTCTTATATCCCACCTACTAGCGATGACATGCTTTGTACACTTAGTATCTAAGCGGCCACTTTGTAATTTTTGTATTCTTGGCGATTTTAACTTAGGTAATGTCATACGGACTAATTTCCATGATAATGTTGCCCTGATTCCTATGAACATAAATAGCTTTTCTGAATCTTAATTAGTTGATAATATTTTAAGTCTTAATCTTATGCAGATAAATTACTTTCTAAACAAACTTGCTAGACTTTAGGCCTTATTTTTATTAGCGATAACATGAATTTCTCACTGCGAGAATGCCTCGATCCTCCTTCGGGCCATGGTCTACATCTTGTTCCACTCGTTCTGCAGTTGGAATTTTATGGTTTTAAACCGATTCACTCGGATACCCAATCCACTGGTTTTTGTTATAAAAATTGTAATTTTAGAGCAGTGAGTAATGAAATACCGTTAATAGATTGGGACTCCGTATTCTCTGGCGCTAATGTAAATGAGTGTTTAATGCTTTTAAACTTAAGATAAATGATATTTGCATAAATTAAAAGTTGTTAAAAATTTCCATGGTAACCGAATTTTTCAAAAAATTCAAGCTAACTAATTTTGTATTTCATAGGGATGAATACCTGCGTTGTTCAAGTGAGTCTAAAGCTCTTAGTAAAACTCTTCAAAGAAGGTATGTTCTTAAATTGGAAGCTGACATAAAATCGAATCACAAGGCCTTCTGGCGTTATGCTAACTCTAAGAAATCGTGCTCTAGTATTCCGTCGGAGGTTTTCCATAATGAAAACCAGGCGTACTCCTCTTCGGAGGCGGCCAACCTTTTCGCTGATTTCTTTAGCTCTAACTTTGAACCTGACTCGCTTCCAGTTAATGCTCGATGATGTTGTTGATGGCATTTGGCATATCAAATCTTCTTCCCAAACTGACGCAGTTGGATTATCCTCTTACCTCTTAAAGAATTGTTCCGCATTTGCGTACCCGCTCTTATTAATTTTCAACAAATCACTGGAGTGCTAACAATAATAACGTTGCCAACTATCGGCCAATTTCCGAATTGTCAACGGTTTATAAATTGTTTGAATACATTGTTAAGCAAAAGTTGTATTTTGCGACTGAGCGATTAATTTCAGCTAACCAGCATGGCTTTATGACAGGCGGGTCTACCCTGACAAACCTTGCGGTCTTCTCTGAATTTTCTGAATAATCACAATCAGGTTGATGTAGTTTCTACTGACTTTTCCAAGGCATTCGACAAAGTAAGACATTCAATTCTAGCATCCAAATTAGAAAGTTTAGGTTTTCACTCCGTTTTTATATCTTGGATAAAAAAGTACCTATCGTCGCGCAAATGTGCAATAGTGGTGGATAATGCTTCTTCTCGTCCTTTCATTGCGTCTTCCGGCATTCTCCAGGGAAGTATGTTAGGTCCCCTTCCATTTGTTATTTTTATTGATGACATCTCCCAACAAGCAAAATAAACTTAAAGAAAGTTTTTTTTAAGTTTTCTATTATAAACATTAAGCTTACAAAACGTTGCTTTCTTGTTTATAAAACGCTTGAAAGTAAGCGTAATATAATCGAAAAGGAACATTGGTTATAAGCGTTGAAATATAAACTTGTAATAAATGTTCAAAAGAAAGCTTTTTATAAGCGTAAAAGCGTAAACTTATAATAAAGGTTAAAAAAAAGTTTTTTATAAGCGTATGAATATAAATATATATATGAATATAGCGCGGGTACTGGATTGGACTTTTTTTTACCACATCGGTTTTATTTAATTTTTTCTTTTAATAATATATTTTTAAAAACGTAAACACGTCTCTTACTGCTTTAAACACTCACAATTTCTCTTATATGCTGATGACTTGAAAGTGTTCACAACTGTTTCAAGTAGTTTAGATTCTGATAAGCTCCAATTGGATCTTAATAATGTTGCTTTCGTAGGAAAATTTAAGCTCTCTAGGAACTCACCATATAAAATCCGTTACTTTTTTACTATAAGAGATATATACACCTGGAATTTTGTGAACTTATAAACCAAGGTACAATATATCTGCCTATGATCAAAAGTGAAATTGGACTTCCCAAACACCCGAAATTCAACATCAACCATGAATATGGGCACTAAATGCCCAACTCACGGTTTTAAGGTTAACCGAGATTAACTTCTTGTAAAGTTCCCCACGGTTTTATATCTGTTAAATACCAGGGACCGCAAATAACGATTATCCCTTGAAATTTCAACTCGAAAAATCACGCTGAAAGAGAAATGCTACGTGCATAAGGAGTAAACCAATATATTTCTTATTACTCGGAATACCTTCAGCGGCACTGATTTTTATTTTTTAATTTTTACTTATAAAAATCAATTTTAATCATTATATTTTGAGTTTTATTTTTTGCTCGGAAAATAATCGTTACGTTTTAAGTTTTATTTTTTGCTCGGAAAATAATCGTTACGTTTTAAGTTGTATTTTTTGCTCGGAAAATAATGGTTACGTTTTAAGTTTTATTTTTTGCTCGGAAAGTAATCGTAACGTTTTAGGTTTTATTTTTTGCTCGGAAAATAATCGTTATTTCTGGAGTTTTATTTTTTTTCAAAATAAACAAGTAAGAAAGTCTAAGTTCGGGCGGAGCCGAACATTAAATACCCGGCACAAATATTAAATATATGATTTTCACCTTTCCGAAAGCTGCCGCTACATGGTAAGCCGGGGTGTATCAATTTTGAGTAAATTAGTAATTTTGAGTAATTAGACGTAATAGACGTATTTCCTGGTAAGGAATTGTTGTAAGCATCAATTTTGAATAAATTGGCTTTAATATTTACTGATTTATCGAAGATTTCGTATTTCTCCAAATTACCGTTATATGGGATGTGGGCGTGGTTATTGTCCGATTTTAAAAAGCTTCGGCGATTTATAATGCTGTACCACGGCCAACAACTGTGCCAAGTTTGGAAGAAATTGGTGCAGCGGTTACCAAGATATACACATGTAACCATAAGTGGGCGTGGCTACGCCCATTTTCCAAAAATTTATAATATTCTTATTTTTCGTCTAAAAATTATTGTAAATATCAATTTTGTGTTAATAATCTTCAGTAGTTACTAAAATATCGCAGTTTTCGTATTTCTGAAAATTACCGTTATATGGGAGATAGGCGTGGTTATTGTCCGATTTTGCCCATTTTCAATACCATCCGTCCCACGCCGGAAAGAAGTACACGCACCAAGTTTCGTTAAGATATCTTAATTTTTACTCGAGTTATCGTGTGCACAGACGGACGGACGGACGGACGGACAGACAGGTACCGCTTAATCGATTTCTCTTTTCATCCTGATCATTTATGTATACATTTGTATATATCTATCTCGATTCGTTTTGCCTGTTACAAACAACCGTTATGTGAACAAAGTTATAATACCCTTGTGCACAAGTGCGCTCGGGTATAAAAACAGAACTTATGCAACGATTCGTATGAATAAAAAAAGATTTTCCGTACGTTCCAAAGGCAGTAAAAAGATGCGTATAATTTTCGTCACGAAATTGATATCATAAATTTTGTGTTTCTAGTTCAGCTTTCGTCACTCGAAACTTTTACCTCAAAGAGGTGATTTCTTTGATATCAATTATTTTGGGGTAGCAAATTTAAAATCGACCAAAATACAAACAATAATCTAAATGTTTTATTTTTCTCAAATAAATTGCTAAAAATATTATCTAAATCCAAATTATATATTCAAATCGATGTGTCCATTGAAACACATAATTTTTCAAAGAGGTGTTTTATTTGATTTGACGGACACTCGAAACTTAACCTTGCGCGTTGTTGCACTTACCAGTTTACACTTAAACTTGCGCGTTATTTTTTTTTTATTTCCGAACCGTTCAAAGACCAAAAAACCCGCTTTTTCGAACCAATCCAAACGTGCAAAAACGGTTCGGACCGCTGAACAGAACTGACCAAATTGTTCATCCGATTCACGTCCCTGGAACCAAGAGCTTGTGTGAGCAAATCCACTTTTTGGAAAAAATGTCAGAACAACGATACGCGGTTTTGTACTTTAAACGACGATATATTCGCTTATATATATATAGGCGCTTATTCCCAGCGATCTACTAATCGTACAGAGACAATCTATTCATCGAATTAAAGTGGTCGGTCTGAAACTTTGCACAACTTTTCAGATTTAAGATTTATTGAGCTTTTTCCAAATATTGGCGTTGGAAAATTTTACAATTTTTACATTGAGCAAATCATTGCTATGTTCATTTCGATAGGCAGCGTCTCAGCGGGACATAAGAGAATGAATAATCGTTTCATTTATTCGCTTTCGTCTCTGTTTTTGTTTCATATGAATCAAAGCATTTCTACGTGACTACGCATGCAAATGCAGCGGAAGATCTGCAAAAAAATGTTGCTTTTGGCTCTGTACACACTAATTTTCCAGATTTTTTTCCAGTAATAACGCAATAACTCAAATTTGTGTTATTTCCCAATTGAATATGAAATAACACAAATTTGCTTTATTTCATTTCTCGCTGAGCAATAAGACCAACTTAAAAACTTAACAATTGAGTAATAAAGCAAAATAGCGCAAATATGTAGGTAGTCACCCAGTTACATTTGACAAAAAGTAGTACATGAACAAGTTAAATGGACGGATTTTTAAGTATACAATTTTGAAAGTGCCCAGCGTCGCGGCGGTCCGCGTTCGCACCCCGCCCCGCGCCGCGCCGCTTTCGACGGCGCGCTCGCGTTCCCCGCCACCCTCCCCACTTGTTATTGCATGCACCCCACCCATGATGGAATTATACCAGGTGAAGTAATATTAGAGTGAGAATAAATATTTTGACACTGCCTTGATTGAAAACATGGCTATAAAATGTGACTATAAGGTAACTAAATACAAGAAAGTAAAGCGAGAAAGCTGTTTTATTACTTCACCTGTTCATTGCGAAATTCGTCCCACCTGCTTGTACCGAGTATTCGTTCAAATTTAGAAGTCTGAGAGTAGGTAAAATGTTACATATTGTTACATCACTATTTCGTACCACATGTTCGCTCCGTCTTCGTAAACGAAATCCACAGTTCGGATATAGCAAGTGATGATAATGCAGAAATTTTAACTGAAGATAAAACTCAAAGCAATATTCTCTGTGCTATACATATGCTGCGAACAGGAACATTTTAAGGTTTTCCTGCAATGTTTTCAACATATTAAAAAGCATGCAGACAAAATTCATACAAAACGCTATGTCCGATTTGCCAATCAGTTATTAAAGACAATGCTTTCCCTATATTTTGTTAGACTTTTCATAAGTAAAAATATTTGTGTAATTGTATTTTTGGAATAAACAGTTTCTTTTTCCTTCTGTCAGTAAACTGTTTTTGTTACAAATAGTATAAATAAGCAATGGAAAATAAGACAAAACTCAGATTTTGGTATTATTTCCCATTTAAAAGTGAAATAAGCAAGAAAATTCGCTACAAAAAACAATTCTAAAAAATCAACTATCACTACTAATGAACTACTCACAATAGCCGCGTTAAAGCATGACCATGTTGAGTAGAAATTTAGAGGTTGAAATAAATAATGAAATTGTCCAAAATTCGGGAAAAATCTTGTCCCGGTGGAACATTTCAAATTTAATGCAAAATACGGGACGTCCCGGCAAATACGGAAGATTTGGCAACGCTAGTACACACACCCACATATACATATATCTTACATGGTTTATTTTTTATTGATTTTTGCATATAAGACCGAAATATATTACAGTTGAGTTTTGGCATATTTTTTGTTCATTTTCTTCCATATAAAAAAATCTAACATACTTTGTATGGAAGAAAATGAGTGACACCGTAAAAAAACGCCAAAAATCAACATTATTTTACATATATTCAGTTATGCAGTATATTAACTTTCTGATTAACTTCGATCCCAGCTGCATTATTCGATTGTCAATTTTAATTTCCAGTAGTATTTCAAATTAAGTTGATTAAAATTATATTTATTTTTCAGCTTTTGTTTTGGGAATTTTGCCTTTTTCTAGCGGGTTTTTTTAAAAATCTGGATATTTTACTCGAAAATTTGTAGTTGACAGCACATTACACTTCATAAAATAGTGGTTAATTTTGACAATGTAAAATTTTTTCTCATTTCTCAAAAAATGAAAATTTTTACCGCTATGTTGGGCGTGGCATTTTTAGAATGGCATACATTTTTTGTAATTTCGTTGTCTGGCGGAAATTGGGTTTAAGAATTTATGAAGTTTCTGTTGAATGATCATATTATTGCCGTAGTATCGCAAAACTTTATCTCACACATTTTTTTTTCAAATAACTCTAGATACAGAAACCGTTATGAACAATGTATGTATGTAAGTATGTTTTAGAAATTACTTATGTACAATAAAAGTTTGGTCAGATCGCTGCGTTTTGTTTCTTTATAAAAACTTAGTAACATACACTGAGGGAACAAAATTTTAAAATTAAAAAAAAACGTGCTAAATTTAAAAAAATACGCATATAAAAGAGCACCAACCCAACTCGTTTTAAATTTGAGTATGTACTTTATAAAAAAAGTCTTTGTGAAGTGCGCAGATGCTTTTTCGTTATACGAAATTATAATTAAGAAGAAAAAAATAATTTATTTTATGTTCCCGTCTGATGGTAATTGAACCTGGACCCTCTTGGCCGCATCCAATTGTATCAAGCGTCTTTGCACACTCAGCTACATCCATACATGGAAATGTGTTTTCAAATTTTGAGTTTGAATCAACATCACAGCGCGCGATTAGTTCATTTGTACAGATAAACATGTACCATGTATGTGTGTATGTGTTGTCACCGCTGTGCATGCTTTGTATGCATATACTTTCTTAATTACATATGAAAAAGCATACGAGACGTGCAAAACGCCATCCGTGCAGTGAAAAATACTTCATTTTAATACAGGCGTTTTTGAATTGAATATTTCCATTATACGTAGTGTATGTATAATGGAAAAATCCATTTCGTTAACACTTTTCACTAGATTTAAATACGAGCATTTTTAAATGGTAATCAAATAAATTTTTTTTATTCTTACAACGCGTTTTTTTTCAGTGTACGTTATTAGGAAAAATATATGAATCGATCTTGGGAGATCGATTTATTTTTTGTGGATTCCTTCCTGCATCGAATATTTTTATTTCGATTCGAATCGATTCAAAAATCGATTTTTATATTTCGACCTGGCATCTCTAGTACCTATACGTACCCAAATCGCTAATTAGTTTTCTAAAGGTAAAATCACACAGGCCTGTTTTATTTATGATTATGTACCTTGGATGTGACGCGTTTTCTAAAATTTGTTAAGCTGGTCTGCGCTCCAATGCAACGAACATAAATTTGTAAGCCATCTTACAAAATCTTTTAGCAAGATAAAAAATCCCCATATGCAAATATTGTCACTGATGAAACTTCTACATATCTGTAAACCAAATTACATATGGTTACTAGCGTGGGCCAAAAATCCGCTTATTTAGAATTTTGATTGGTAATAGCAAAAATATGGTTCATTATGCTTTAAAAAAAATCTGTGGAATTTGGAATTTTTTGGTCAATATCCTACGCTCGCCCAAGTC
>NW_023458580.1:656731-657975 GCF_013731165.1 Rhagoletis pomonella | reverse complement strand
TGAAAAGTTGTGCAAAGTTTCAGACCGACCACTTTAATTCGATGAATGAATTGTCTCTGTACGATTAGTAGATCGCTGGGAATAAGCGCCTATATATATATAAGCGAATATATCGTCGTTTAAAGTACAAAACCGCGTATCGTTGTTCTGCAAAACCGCGTAACTGACATTTTTTGCCAAAAAGTGGATCTGCTCACACAAGCTCTTGGCTCCAGGGACGTGAATCGGATGAACAATTTGGTCAGTTCTGTTCAGCGGTCCGAACCGTTTTTGCACGTTTGGATTGGTTCGACAAAGCGGGTTTTTTGGTCTTTGAACGGTTCGGAAATAAAAAAAAATAACGCGCAAAGTTTAAGTGTAAACTGGTAAGTGCAACAACGCGCAAGGTTAAGTTTCAAGTGTCCGTCAAATCAAATAAAACACCTTTTTGAAAAATTATGTGTTTCAATGGACACATCGATTTGAATATATAATTTAGATTTAGATAATATTTTTAGCAATTTATTTGAGAAAAATAAAACATTTAGATTATTGTTTGTATTTTGGTCGATTTTAAATTTGCTACCCCAAAATAATTGATATCAAATAAATCACCTCTTTGAGTAAAACGTACGGAAAATCTTTTTTTATTCATACGAATCGTTGCATAAGTTCTGTTTTTTATTTTGGCTGCGTTTCTTTATACATTCCGGATAATCCCATTTCACAGCCGGAATAAACAGAATACGTTTGAAATATACGTTAACATATCATCAGGAACGTTCTAAAGAATAAGTAAACAAAAAAGTTTATTCCAAACGTTCAGAATGAATAAAGAAATTCAGCCTTTGTGTTTCTAGCAGAAAACGCAACGTTCCGAATAAATAAAAAAAGATTTTCCGTACGTTTCAAAGGCAGTCAAAAAATGCGTATAATTTTCGTCACGAAATTGATATCATAAATTTTGTGTTTCTAGTTCAGCTTTCGTCACTCGAAACTTTTACCTCAAAGAGGTAATTTGTATTCGAAAAAATTAAAAATTAACAAGTAAAAAAGTCTAAGTTCGGGCGGAGCCGAACATTAAATACCCGGCGCACGTATTAAATATATGTTTTCCACCTTTCCGAAAGCTACCGCTACATGGTAAACCGAGGTGTATCCATTTTGAGTAAATTGGCGTCCTTAAATTTCGAAATATTGAAGTTTCAAGCATATCTGAAATTTACTGTTATATGAAAAGCGGCCGTAATTTTAGTTCGATTTCA
>NW_023458580.1:655151-656631 GCF_013731165.1 Rhagoletis pomonella | reverse complement strand
TGTGGAATTTGGAATTTTTTGGTCAATATCCTACGCTCGCCCAAGTCCATTAAAGTTCAATATGCTCAAAAAATAAGAATTAATAAACAAATTAATTAACACATTTTTTTACTAAAATTGCACTAATCTTCTGAAGTATTAGTCCTACAGAATTTGGTATATGGACCGTTTTGTAGAGAACCGAAGTTAGCTAAGAATATTTTTCCATAACTTTCTACGTGGTGCTTGGGATTTTTACCCCGTAAAATTGGTTATTTGTGTTTGAAACACAAGTGGTATTCAACGGATTATTTTCAGACTCGGATTTCGGTCAAACACAATGCAGTGAGTAGCATCCGGAACGAGCTGAATAGCAAAGCGTGTTTTCGAAGGGTTCCACTTCCCTTCCATCTTTGAGAACTTCTTTACTTTTACAACATTCTCAAGTAGCCTTCTTATTTGGAGTGTCCCATGTCGCAATGCGCAAACATTTTTTTGCCGTAGTTTCGCCGAATTGAACCTATTCTCCCTTCACAAAATTTGAAAATTGCGTCCACGCCACGGCATATTGCATAGGAATAGTACCCGAGAAAAAAGAGCAAGCTGCGCGCATTTTCTTGTTGGGTTTGGAATCCATATTCGTAAACAAAGTTTGAAATTGTAGAGTAAACTTAAACAAAAATGACAATTTAAAGATGAAATGCGCGACCGTAGTAAAATCAGCTGCTCTCCTGCTGCTACCTATTCAATATGCTTTGCTCAACACAGAAAATTAAACATGAAATACGTTGAAAAAACCCTGCGAAAAGCTAAATATTAGTGAAATTTCTTTTAGATTTCTTTTTCTACGCAAAATTATAACTTCAGAAACCATCTGCATATGTGCTCCCCGATTCGAATCACAAGCGTCCAGATTTAAGAATAAGTAAATAAAAAAAACTTTTTAATATACCACGCTTTTATAAATGGACTAAAAAGCAGGGCTTGAAAAACTGTCAGCACAGCATCTACAGCCCCACTATTTTTGCTTTTACCTCGCTTTGAAATTTTTGATTTTCATTCAAACTCCTTTGCTTTTGCTGTGACTTTGAGAATTGTATTTTGCTTTTTTATTGGCAGTTTATTGAAACAATTTAATGCTTTTGCTGTGCTTTGATCTCTTGGCTGTGCTGTGCACATGAAGCTTTGCAGTATGGTGTATTATCACAGACCCAGCAGGATTAAGTACCAGTCACAAAATTTGCGATACCAATTCTTTGCATTATGAATTAAACGTGGCGTTGTGATTGCAGCCAACGGAGCGGTACGCATGGCCTGACCATTCGTTAGCGATGCAAAATTGGCGATTAGAAATCGCTAGGGAATTGCCTAATAATCGGTAATGCATGGAATCGTTAGCTTATGGTCTTCTCTTCTCACCTGTTGAACTAAAGCGTAGTGCATTTGTGCAAGCGTACATATCGCACACCTAGATCTAAAGTGCGATCAACTCCAAACAATT
>NW_023458580.1:653040-655051 GCF_013731165.1 Rhagoletis pomonella | reverse complement strand
TACATATCGCACACCTAGATCTAAAGTGCGATCAACTCCAAACAATTGTTTTGATTTTTTTGCATGAATCAATTCATAGCACTTAATCCAGTTAATGCAAATGTTTTTTCCTTCATGATTATATACATTAACTAAAAAACTACTGTTATACCTATTTTTGTATTAATTGCGTTGAATCTATACGATTCGTAAGCAGTTAAATTTCCCTCTGTGAATTTTGAGTTAGCTCACTTTAGATATAGGCTTGTAGCCAAATACGGTTTGTTTTCACAAACTGCTTTTTAGCTGACTGGTTGCTTTCGAAATTTCGCAGCATAACGACAGCCAAAGAATTGGATTTTTTTAATTGCTGTTGCTTTGCTTTCGATATCATACATACCGAAATGAAATCACAGCAAAAGCAAATTAAATAAAAAAAAAATGCGTGTGTAACACCGTACACATGATAGAAGTGAAACTTCTTAAAAAAGGTGTGAGTACCAGGTACCTACTCACGAAATAGGATGTGTAAACAAATGTTTACGGTTCGGCAAACCATTAGGCGATTGAGTTACATACATAGGTTTGGTTAGAAATCAAACAATAATTTCATGTCATCTTATTAATTTTCTGATATACATATAATTTATTTATTCATTTTCCGGTAACACCACCTTATATGAATTCGCGACCGGGTTGTAATGGAAGTAATTGTATGTTTAACAAATAAATGAATATGTTTATAATGCAATCAATAGATCCTTACGAATTCGCCATTACCAAGGCACTAAGTAACGTACGCACTTTTATTTGCAAAACGCATTTATTTAAGTTGAAAGAAGACAAATTCCCTTGTTCGGCATTTATTCTTACTCGCTTTCTTTCTTCCAAGGCGAATTCATATATTCTTATCACGAATTCATATATCCATGTGGTAGCAAGAGTAGAAAAACATAAAATTACCTTATAAATTAAAAGCATAAGTATCACATGTATGCGTAGTCCAATTCACGAAATCATTTCATCGATCTGAGTAAAAACTAAGTGCATAAACTCTATTTCGCGTTAATTAAAATCATGAAATGGTGTTCATTTATTCAGTTTCTACTCAAACGCATGAAACGATTTCATGAATTGGTCTACGCATAGCGGTAGTAAATGACAGAATTAATTACAACAAACACATCCTTTTGACATAATGCAAGCCGAAAACGTTGGTTCAAATCAATCCGCAATCAAGTTGGACGTTTTGCCCACAAACATTGCAATTTTGCGAGCAGTCTCATTGTAAAATCTCATTTTTACAATTTCATAGTTTCGGCTTACATTTATAAAATTCAACGAAAGCACGTACCTATTTCGGCTGAGTTATCCATTTTCGGTTATTTAGTGTACATGGCCATTAATGTAGCAATAAGTTGTACAACTTGCCAGAAAAGCCACATTTTTTGATCTTTCATACAACCAAGACAAAAATTCATTCAACAGACCCACAAACGGAGCAATCTAGAGCAAAATAACACCAAGTTGAACCAACGGTCGCTACGTTTATGGCTTTCTTTAAGAAATATTGGGCGAAAATTTCAACTGCTCCTGTAGAATAATAGTAGGGTAAGCACTGCGACCAATAGGCCTATTGTGCCCCCACTGCTCCTGTAACACTACCTTATATAAGTTGGCCTTGCTATCATCCTCACATATGTTCATCAGAGTATACCAACGAAGGAGATAGCGAGAGCACAAAACTACTCTAGAAAATTACACGCACAATGACAAACATGAACAAATGTTCAACAAACACATAAATTTTGACAATCAGTACAGTTCGCATTTATATCAACGAGCAGCTTATTATATCTGCATATATACATGTACACAAACATATGTACATACACGAACATATGTACATACGTACAAATATATCTACAACCATTCAAACATATGTACATACATGAAAACATTGCTGTTCATACCCAGCAAAAAATACGATTACCACAGAAACGAAAGTGGAAACGAGCTAGGCGATGGGAAT
>NW_023458580.1:650298-652940 GCF_013731165.1 Rhagoletis pomonella | reverse complement strand
AAAAAGCATTAGTTTAGTAGCACGAGTGCAACATCGTACACGTAATAGAAGTAAAACTTCTTAAAAAGAGCACATGTGTGCCTCCCACACCCGGTAGAAATCTTAACAAAAATAAACTACGAGACTATCATACGAATATAGTTGTTTATTGTATCCATAGTTGGTACCAAGTGGATAAGTTTTTATCATTTTTTATATTTTTAATTTTTTCGAATACAAAAAAATTCGAAAAATTATGTGTTTCAATGGACACATCGATTTAAATATATAATTTAGATTTAAATAATATTAGCAATTTATTTGAGAAAAATAAAACATTTAGATTATTGTTTGTATTGTGGTCGATTTTAAATTTGCTACCCCAAAATAATTGATATCAAATAAAACACCTCTTTGAGGTAAAAGTTTCGAGTGACGAAAGCTGGACTAGAAACACAAAATTTATGATATCAATTTCGTGACGAAAATTATACGCATTTTTGACTACCTTTGAAACGTACGGAAAATCTTTTTTTATTTATTCGGAACTTATGCAACGATTCGTATGAATAAAAAAGATTTTCCGTACGTTTCAAAGGCAGTCAAAAAATGCGTATAATTTTCGTCACGAAATTGATATCATAAATTTTGTGTTTCTAGTTCAGCTTTCGTCACTCGAAACTTTTACCTCAAAGAGGTGTTTTATTTGATAAAATGCTGCCCAAGAAATGGAAAAGAAATTTTCCTTTTAAGATTTAATTTGTAGAAAATTTTAAAATTGCATTTACATGTAGAATTTGCTATATATTTACAAAAAATTAATACTAACTAAAAAAAAGTAAAACTGTAAATACTAAGGATTAAAAGGGTGCGCAATTCAAACGACGAGTAGTGTATATAGGGATGCAAACGATGCATCGATGTTTTGCTGGACGACAAGTCGTCGATACATCGACTAGAAAAGTGAAAAACATGGACATCGTTCATTCACTCCGTTCGTATTATGCCGAACGACCAGTGACAAGCGAGCGCTCGTTCTCGGCAGCTGGTGCAACCATCATTCAGGAGAGAAGCAGGCTTTTGGGGGCTAGATTATCTAAGCTTCTTTTCAGAACTCATTTCAAAATATTTGTTCATATTTAAATAAATAAGAATTACATGTTTAAGATACATCATAATTATAGCAACATACTTATACATGTATTGAAATATGCTGCTTGAAGGAAGTTTCTACCCAGCTAGCACATTTGCCAGACAATCTCTGATATCAGACAAGGCGCACAAATAAAAAGTTGACTATTTAGAAAAGGTTACAGGTTTCGTACAGATTTCTGGGCGAAGTATCTGGAGAATTTTATTTATTTCCTTATCCGACATGTCTGATGGAATTATGTCCGATTTCGGACAGACACGTCTGATTATTCTTATTTTCTATGATATTTTGGTCAGACATCTGTTAGATATCCCTCAGAATCGTCGGTAAATAAGTCAGAATTTCCCACGACGGTTCGGTTAGACTTCCTGTAAATCTTTCCACATGCTTCTCTGAGCGATATCGGCCAGAAATCATAAAGATTTCAGACTTTTTGCCGGCGAGTCTGACGGATATCTAACAGATTTCTGGAAATTTTGCTAGCTGGGTATATGTACATACTTACACTGGCGATCAAACGTGAGTGCATGCTGATTTTTGTTAAATATTTGCCGTTTTTTAAGTTAAACTTTTTTTGTTATTTTTTTTTAATAAAAATATGGTGCACTCCGTAACCAGGACATAGAAAAATTCAACAAATTTTCATCTAAATTTTAAACTTTTTAGTCAGAATATTTAAAAAAAACGTTTAAATGGCTAAAAATCGCTTTGATTTTTCTCTGGCGGCTTTTGCGTTTTTTTTTCATATAAAAGGTACAACTTATAATAACTGGTGCTGATTTTTTTAATTTTGTTTGCAAAAGGTCTTTCGCATTTAATTCTACAAGAAATTTACTTTTACATGGTAAAATGTGCAAAACCCCGTGAGCAAAACCAATTCGTTAAAAATCAAGGCGATTGTTAGCGGCTTTTTCTAAAAATTCAGATAAAAAAGTTCAAAATTAAGATAAATATGTGATGAATTTTTCAAAGTTTTGTATAAAGTTATGGTTTGTAGCGGATATGTGAATCTAGTTTTTTCGAGTTTAAAAAATATTTCAGGCTATATTTTAATTCGTGTAGTAGATGAGAAATTAAAACATCGATGTATCGTTTTTATAACCGATGTTTTTTAACATCGATGTTTGTTGTGTTGCATCCCTAAGTGTATATGAGCAGATGTCATCAGTACCCAAGAATGATAGAATATATTCTTTATATATTTTTATCAGTGTTGCCACTTTGTGAGTAATTCCTCAAAACGTAAGGAATTTCGGGTGCGCTTGAGAATTTTTTGGGGATTCTTATTTTGAGGAATTTTCTCTCGATATATTTGCAGATACCCTGTAGGGATAACACGAACTAGTGAACCAGATTTCTAGTTCAGTACTAGTTCTTTATTGTCAAAAACGAACCAGTCCGATAGTAACTAGTTCCGCACCAGTCCAAAAGCAGGGAAATGTGGTACTTTCACTAAACTATTCTATTTTAAATTTTAAAAGCAGGTAAGGTAATCATTATGAGTAAAATA
>NW_023458580.1:634889-650198 GCF_013731165.1 Rhagoletis pomonella | reverse complement strand
TTAAATTATTGCTCGCCAACCATATGTATGTAGATTTTGTTAAAAAATGTGAACGCGAGTATTGTATTTTATTTCTCGCTATTATAAATAGCGCCTTTATTTATTTGTATGTGAACAACTAAAAACCTGGAAGTGATTTTGTGAATTTGATTTGGTGAAATGGAATATAGCTTGTAAGCTAGCGCAAGTGCCGTGAAAAGTTAGGTTATGAGAACCGAATAAAAAGATGCAGTGTTGTCGTTGGTGAATTAACACAAAATGCAAGCGTGTAATCCTAACTCCCACCAGCGAGGGAGTACGGGTCACTAAACCCAATTCTTTCACGAAATTCTCGTTGTTTGCCCCTGTCTCGAAAATAACAAGAGCTACAGAAAAATATAAATGACAAACTTGTAGGACTTTCCATTTCCTACAAAAAAGTTTCAGAACACAAAATCGCTAACATCGATATTTCTTGTGATATTTTTTTCCGTTATTGTTATTTTCGAGATAGGGAAAAAAAAACGAGAATTTTATGAAAAAATTGGGTTTAGTGACCCGTACTATCTCGCTGGTGGGAGTTAGGATTAAACCGCAATTCCGCAAAACCGCAGCATTCAATTCTAAAGAAAACCCATCATTGACCAAGATTATACCATAAAATGCCTCCGAGCTGTAGACTTTTTCAGAAAAAAACTCAAAGTTTCCGTGTATTTTATATGGGAAATCTTTGCACGCCTTGGGCGAGTACTTAATGTTAATATTATGGGTTCAAATTTTCAGGGAGCTTTTAAATATATATATGTATATATATATATATGTACATATATTTGATTTTCAGATTACCTTGATTATAAATGCTGCGCTTGGTGGCTGGATATCTTCCTTTTCGGATAGTTGCTAGACGAGTAAGTAAACCGTTCTTGATTTTAGTTACAGTTGCTTGTCGAACTGTTATTTTGACGAAAGTTTATTGCTGGAGATTTAACAGAGTAGTTAACAGCTCGACAGCAATCATAATAATTAAGTTATGCTATACATTATGGTGGGTCGAAAAGTTTAGCAAATTTAGGCCGTTGGCTTAAACACACCCGATTTACATGTCTCAAGTGCTTTAAATCAATTCTTGCTCATTATCTTTTGTGTTTTCTATTCGATTTTATACGCTTCACCCCCTATCTTCCACATGCGAGCAGAATTGAATTCAATACTTGAACTGTGTAAAAGCAGTCTGAGACTGTGTTTACGGCGCGTTTACATTAGACAATGTTGTCAAGACAATACGTATCAGCTGGCGAAAATTCTGATAATTACCTCCGCGACGCAGGCGTAGCAGGTATTTTGAGAAAAATGTCGGACGTGAACGTTTTATTATAATACGCATTTCGCGCGAGCTATTTAAGCTAAAAGCTCAAAAATAATAAATAAGAGACAAAGTTACATACACATCAGCGTCTCTTGTGTTATTTTAGTTCTTTTGTTGTGAATTTCTCTTCTTTCTTGCACAAGACGTCAAAATTATTGTCTGCATACCTCAAATCATTGTCCGATTTACTGTCTTGAAAATAATCAGGACAGTAATTGAGACAATTGAAAAAGCATGCATGCATTAGTGAAAAAGTGTGCATATACTTAATAATTTTTAACTTTACTAATCATATTCGCAACTACATTTTGATTTCTACTTATGCCCCCCACTAATGTAACAATTATGAAATGACATTTCCACTGCTCTTTATTGTAGCATACTATGTCATTAACTATTTTCTTACTGAATTTGTTATTTTAAGATTATGTATTTGTTTTATTGTACATTTTTATGAATTAAGAAAATAATGAATAAACATACATACATACATACATACATACATACTGTCATTAAAGTATTGTTGTAAACTCTAAGGCTTTCTGCACATTGGTCGTCCAATCATAGTTGCTTCATCGTCACAATCATGATGCAACGATTACATGACGACTACACTTTCGCACACTCGGTCGTGATATTTCAATTCATTTGGCGTCTAAAAATTCACTTGGAGCAGGTATATTCTGTTTTTATTATATTTACAAAAACCTGCAATTTTTAAAATATAGACCGTGCTGCAACAATTCTAGACACCATTTTTCAGTAATATCTCTTCTTTTCTCTTCCTGAAATGTGTTTTGTGCATGCACACAGAGACCTTTTACAATTTCGTCATATTTTATAGTTAAAACGCTCACATTTATTGAATTTTAATGCAATTATCCACTTTTTAATAATTTCCACATGCGAATTTTTTGCAATTTTAATGCAAATATTAACTTTTTCACTATTTTTTCCCCATAAAATGTAAACAAACAATGCGTGCACAACGATTAGCAAACGACAGTGCAGTACTTATCCGTTTCTGCATCTTCTACGATTTGCCGATAACTAGCCGATAACGACAAGTGTGCAGATCTCCTTTGAAATGCATGTGCTCGGCCCAAAATTTCAGGGCGAGACGATAACGCAACTCTGATTGAACGACAAGTGTGCAGCTAGCCTAAGTTATACACGGAAATTTTTCTCTACGCTATTTTTCACATTCCCTTTTGGTGTTGCTCGTTTCACTTACACACTGCGACTTCTTTGTATGCAATTGTTGTTGTCAGCTGTGAACCGCTAACTCACGCCCCGCTTGTTTCCTCGTCACGCTCTCTCCTACAAACGTCGAGTTGCCGCAACATAAATCGCCGTGTGTAAATGAGAACTTATGAGCACAGTTATATCAAATTATCACATTTTTTGCTTTGTTTACATATCCGCGTATACAAACACATACACGTAAATACATACCCTGCAAATAAATGCTCCCGAAATCTTTAAGAGTATCGGAAGTTTGTTCCGATTTCTTACGAATCTTTAAGGAAAACCATATGAAGCGCTCGACAAGAACTTGTAAAGAATTTTCTTTACGATTTCTTAAAGAAAGTTCATAAAAAAATTCTGAAACCATTCAGAATGCTCTGAAATCGTGGTATGCAAGGCATACGAATATGAATATATAAAGAAGCTGTTTTTGACACAACGAGTTCATACCAACGGTAAATGTTGTTTTTGTACGATTGCCACAACTTGTAAATTATTGAATCATGATGGATAGTTTTCATAAAAAAAATATAAGATAAGCAAGAACGCGACGTTGTATTTTAACTGGTGTTGAGAAAAAGTTTGTGAAAACGGGTTCGTCAGCTGAGCGTTTATTTACTCTTTTTTTTTTTTGTTTACTATCCCTTAATTTTCCAGCGAGACAAGATGACGTAGAACACGCCCAAAAAACGACTTTTCAATCTCTTGTTTTTGCGTGATCTAGTGTCGTTCATTCATGAATAGTTTTAAATGTTTTTTTTTTTAAGATTGTTATATATTTCAATATACCCGCTAATTTAGTTAAATTGCGACTGACTTTATTCTACATGTTCGATTGTGATACAAGTGTTTTACATAGTGCTCATTTCGTTATTCGTTATTCCGTCTGTACGTACAATAATACAATAAACTAAGTTTAAACGCCCGATCCGGCTGGTTTAAACTAAGATCAGCCAATCAAATGTCAGCAAGCTGTTCAATTTAAACTCAGTTTACTTACAGCCCTATACGCGTGTTGTCACAGTCGTCAGTTGTCACAGTTCAATTGTCATTATCGTGTCATCAACTGTTGTCATAGGTATGCACAGTCAATAATGACAAGCGAAAAGCTCGTTTATTTGCCGATTGCGGCGAAAGTATCTCTATGGTAAAGCAGCTGTTCTTTGTTTACATTTTAATTGTTCTTTTTGACCGCCACTGCAACAGACGGGATTTCTTTTAAATAAAATACAAAGTGAGTAATTTTATAATAGGAAAATTTATTTCATTTTATTATGAATTCGTCTAGTAACAGGCGTGGAAAATATGAATGCATTACAAAAGAGCAGCTGCAGTTTTGTGAAGACCACCCCGAACTGCAAACGTGTAAAAACTGTCCAAAAAAACTGTTGTCTCGGAGTTCCCTCAGAAGTCTTCTTCTCTGTATAATTTATTTTTGCTCCACAATAATAGCCCTGTTCATAATAATTATTTCCTCCATGAATAATATTCTGCAATGGATACTATTATGATAAGCATACGCAAATAATAACTTTTTAACACGCCTATTTTGGCAAATAAAATGGTTTCTCAGTTTTCATTTAGTAAAATTTTGCAACTTTTTTCTGCAAAATTAATAAAATTTAAAATGTTAACATATGTTTTAGCGTTGTTACGTACTCAATAGCTCATCACAAAAATAATAGCAATTGTCACCGTTGGAGCTTTCGAATTGCCCTCTGCATACCTAAACGTGACAATCTTATCTTACTCTTACTAATATCATAAATGTGAAAGTTTGTATGTTTGGATGTTTGGGAAATCATCACGCGGAAACGACTGAACGGATTTGCATGAAATTTTGTACGAAGATATCTTATTTGCCAGATTGGTTAATAGGCTATTTTTTAAGAGTTGCCACCTGTTAAAAAAGTTTATTTTATTTAATATGCGGGAACGACTGAATGGATTTGCATAAAAATTTGCACACAGATAGCTTGGAAAATAAGCTACTTTTCTTAAGAGTTGCCACCTGTTAAAAAAGTTTCATTAAATAAATACGCGGAAACGACTGAATGGATTTGCATGAAATTTTGCAAGCAGATAGTTTATGACCTAAAGTGGAAAATAGGCTAATTTTTTTGAAGAGTTTCCACCTGTTAAACAAGTTTAATTAAGTTAATACGCGGAAACGACTAAACGGATTTGCATGAAATTTTGCACACAGATAGCTTATGACCTAGGTTAGAAAGTAGGCTACTTTTTTTTAAGAGTTGCCACCTGTTGGAAATGTTTAGTTTAATTAATACGCGGAAATGATTGAACTGATTTGCATGGAAGTTTTCACACAGATAGCTTATGAGCTAGGTTGAAAAATAAGCTACTTCTTTTAAGAGTTACCACCTGCTAAAAAAGTTTAATTAAATTAATACGCGGAAAAGTTTCGCACAGAGATAGCTTATGACCAGGGAACGGATTTTTAGGACCTAAAAACCTATAAAAAAGGCAAAATAAAATAACAAAATAGGCTGGAAAAGGCAAAATAAAATAGCGAAAAAGGCAGGAAAAGGCACTGGGTATTGCAAAAAAGGCAAAACGAAATAGCGAAAAAGGCAGGAAAAGGCACTAGGTATTGCAAAAAAAGCAAAATAAGGCACTAAAAAAAACAGAAAAGAACAAAGAACAATCAAAAAATACATTTATTTTAGAAATGTTTATATTACAAGTCAAAAGAGAAAAACTATGAACTAGTTTCATTATATGAAAAATTTGTACTTTGAATCTTTGACTATTTTATCCTTTCGAGTTTCTAACTCATAAAACTTTAATCTGTATAGTTGTAGTAACATTGAACCACAAGATGCATTTTGAAGTTTTCTGGCAGCATTCTCATTCGATTTTCGCGAAGAAAAGCCTTGAATGTACTAAATGTGCGCTCGACGCAAGTTGATACAAGTGGAGCCGAATTTAAATTTGGAACGTTCGAAACGTTCATATTATCAGGAATAAGGGCGTTTTCCTCGCCCTTTACAATTTTATCCACACCCCTTATTGTCTCCAAGCCTACGAAAACGGCTGAGAAAACGGCTTTGAATTTTTCCAACACCAATTTGGCAAGAGGTCCCTGCGCTTCTATGAGCCTAGGCCATGGGCATGTGTATATTTTGTATTCTTTAAAAAAAAATTGTAAATGCTATAATCACTTTTTTAAAGGTAGAAAAGGCAAAAAAGGGCAAATATCTTAAAAAAGGCAAAAAAAGGCAACATCAAATGTGTATATATGGAATCAGGGAAAGCTAAATCGTGGACATTCTTAATCGAATATACTCTATCTCTTTAGCAGAAAAAAGGCAATTTCCATAAAATCCGTTCCCTGCTTATGACCTATGTTGGAAAATAGGCTACTATTTTAAAAGTTATCACGTATTAGGAAAGTTTAATTAAATTAATACGCGTAAATGACTGAACTGATTTGCATGAAAGTTTGCATACAGATAGCTTATGACCTAGACTGGAAAGTAGGCTACTTTTTCAAGAATTGCCACCTGTTTGAAAATGAAATTTTGCTCAAAGATGGTTTATGACCTGGATTGAAAAATTGGCTACTTCCTTAACCGGTTTTCCGATCAGAACGAAATTTAGTACACTTACTACGGATTTCGGAAGGATGGTCTTAGACTGAAAGTAAGTCCGATAACTCAAGGCCCCTCCCATACAAATTGGAATTTTCATATTACATACATATCTTTGGAAGTATTTGTGGGAGAGAACTGAAACTTGGTATAGTGATATGTACATATGTGAAATCAATGTTGGCATTAATCGATTGAATTCGATAATTCGATTAAATTCAAACTGATTAGAGTTAATCATGATTAGTTTTAATCTGACTAAACAGTTAATCGTAACCGCGATTAAAAAATTAATTTTTAATCATTAACTCTTAATTTGATCAAGTAGGTTGGGTGATTAATTAAGTTATGCTGGAATTTCCTTGTGCGCACAAAGCAAGTTAATATCCGGTATGGCTAAGGCAGGTTTCCTCATCAATCTAAGCAATTTGGTGTGCATTTTCATTAAGATATATACCAACAAACGTTTTACAAACTAGGTTTGTAAAAGTTCCCAGTTTATGTATAACTAATAACAATAATTATAATTTTTTTATATTATGTGCTTTTTATAAGCGTAAAACACAAAATAATTACTATAACTGGTGTTTGGTTTCAAACTCGGACAAACTAGAAAAATTTATCAGATTTTATTTTTAATTGGATTAACGATTAATGTTTTAAATTAATTAAACTAATTTAAACGATTAAAAAATGTTATCATTAATCGTACCGTTGATTACGACTAATTAATTTTAATCGTCAAACGCGATTAACACTTTAATCGTTAATCAGATTAACAGTTTGCCAACACTGTGTGAAATCATGTTCATATTCATGGAGAAAAAAGGAGGTTTTTGCAAAATTGGCGTAGCACCTCCCATACTGACTGATAGTTTCATATTGCATATCTCTTCAAATGTTTGGGGTAAAGCACTCAAGCTTGGTATGGAAATACATATGTATGTATGTATGTGAAACCAATACCATACTCATGGAGAAAAATGAGAGTTATTGGAAAAGGTGGTGTGGCAACTACCATGCAAACTGATTTTTCTATGCTTCATATCTCTGGAGGTGTTTATTGCAGAGGACTGAACTTGGCACCGAGATGTGTATACAAAATTAATTCCATACTCATGGAGAAAAATTTGCGTTATTCGAAAAGGGGACATGGTTCCTCCCGTACAAATTTACTGTTTTATACTGCTTATCTCTAGAGGTGTTCATGGTAGAGTACTGGGACTTGGTACTGGGGTATGTAAAATCAATTCTAAATTCATGGAAGAAGATTAGGGTTATAAGAAAAAGGGGCGTGGCACTTCCAGTACAAATTTACTTTTTCTTGCCACATATCCCTGAAAGTGTTTGTGGAAGAATACTGGAACTTGGTATGGAGTTGTGTATACCAAATGTATCAATTGCTCATGGAAAAAATGTGAGTTATTAAAAAAGGAGGCATGTCGCCTCCCATACATACTAAAAACTTCTTAATACATAAAAAGTATTTTAAATTTGTTATGGAGATTTATTTTATAAGTGCCGTACTGACAGAATAAATTTCATTAAATGGAAAAGGGAGAGCTGGGTTCGGCCTTATAATCTAAAGCTCTCTTGAGGCATTTGCTACAGTAATGAGAAGTGGTATTTTATCAAGGCCAGGTTACTAAATTTGAGTTGGAAATATTAGAACCCGCCGTGGAACCTCCAAGAAGGTTACACGTTCACGCGTCGTATACCTGGAACCATTTTAAGGTAAACTTAGAGGGATTGATATCTTTCGTATTCCTAGCGCGCAGACGAGATTTTATAATTTCATAGTTTTAAACGGCCCAAATACCTTAACTCGCTTAAAAAATAACGAGCTATAACGAAATGGGCACAGAAATAAAATCTAACATCATTAAATATTTTTTTCATATTTGTTTAAAAGCGCGGGGTGAAACCCGCGGGTATAAGCTAGTTGATTATAAACATGACAATAGTTAAAGCGGCGAGTTTTGTCATTGCACGCGAATAGGGCTGTTAATCTAAATTTAAACTAGCACTGATAAACTGGCCCTAAAGCAGTGTTTTCATTGCTCAACTTTGCGTTCAACATTTGCGTTCAACTCAACGCAGGGTTGCACGAAAAAAAGGTTGAATGACTAAATGTTGGCTGGCGACCAACTTTATTGAAAGCGGTTAGTTGAAAGCCATGGTGAAATTAAAATAAGGTGATGTCAGTTGAGGGGTGTTTGCTATAATTTTGACAAATTCGGTAGCCCTGTTTTGATTGATGCCGTCTTGAACAAAAACTACACTTGAAAAACTCCTTTTATGTATTTTGCTGAAAAAGTATGAGTGAACATCACTGTCATTGGCATTTCTTTTTAATTGTGACTTTTGCATTTAATATTTTTTGCAAAAATTGTAATTTGTGCTTATTTGTGATTTTTGTGAGGTTTTCCGAATTTTGGCTGCAAGTTTAGGTAACAAATTTTAAGTATTTATTGCCATGAGGCAAATAAAGATTAATTAAGTTTACCTTCTACAGATTTGTGAATTGTGTTTTTTACCTCAGAGAGAAGCTGCGATACAAGTGCGATTTTGGGCTGCAAGTTCCAGGTGAGATTGTTCAGTTGGCCAAGTTGTTAAGAAAATGGTCAGTAAAAGTGTGTTTTCTTGGTTAATAGGTTTTGGAAGTTTTGCCTGTTGACCCCAACAAGTGCAAGGAGTGCAGTTCTAAACTTGGCTTGTGAGAAACATGATATTAAAAATGTATACTATATTGAGATTAATTAAAATTTATTTTATATATTATATGAAATTTATACTATATTAAGTACACATGTGCAGAACAGCGGCTCCTCACCCGGTAAAAAAAAGGAATAGTCGGCGTGGTTCGCCTTTTTTCCTAATTTTAATGGTATAAAATATTTCTTGTGCAAATTAATATTAGGGAGGAGAAAGATGGAAAATTCAAAATTAGTATCATTGCAAATTAGGTCAAATGATACATTTGGCTGTGCGAAAGTCCAATTTCGTAAAGGCAGTTTTACATTATTTTTTGTTGTTATTCTGTAGGGAATACTCCAAAATAACAGAAACTTCACTTAGTTTTTGTAAAATAAAAGACACCGTTATACAGCAATAAACCAAAGTTACACTTTCAAAACGTTATTGATACGTTGTTTGCGCAACCGGTTTATTTTGTAAATTTCAAGTGCATTGTTCTTGTAAAGTTCGAATAACTAAAGGAAAATGAGAAAATGAGAAACAAACCTATATCTAAGTGAGAACCTATATTGCAATTTAAAAAAGTGACTTTCATTTCATTTGTTTGCAAAAAAACTGACTTCTTTGCATAACCTCAAAAATTTTCTGATTTATTTCCATTTATGATTTTATGTAAGCTTTTACAATTTTGTTAACTTTCGGCAAACAAAATGGAATCGGAAATGGATAAATTAAGATGTAATGAGTTGAATTTATTTTACTTAACTTGCCGTTTTTAGCCGTTTTCAAGAAAAACGGGTTTTTCTGGGCTATCATGCTATCACAAAAGGCAAGTTGTTTGAAGTTTGGCTGATTGGATGTTCGAAAAAAGAAATGCCTTTTTCGGTTGTCAACCATGTTGAAAAAAAAATGGTGCTGCTGATATTTGCGAAAGTTCCATGAAACTCTTAGAAGAAAAAACGCGTATTTTTGCAATTATTTATTGAATAAATATGAAAATTATGGGAAACAATTTGGAAAGGATGCTAAAATATTTAGATCTGAAAACATAGCGTTTCTTGCTGATGAGGTTCTTTTCGAAATCAAAAAGCCAACTGTGTCGACCATCAGCCGGATTCTAACTTTCGCTATCGCTAAAGTGCTAAAATAGGATAGCTAACCTTTTTCCCAATTCTTAGCTATCTCAAAAAATATCTCCAACATTTTTTGGTGATAAATAATCCATTTTAATGGTGATAAATAGAGAAAAAATAGCAGCCTTCATTTGGATTACATTTCATCTCCTGTAGCGTAGCCGAGGCTATGTTACAAATACACTAGCGCCTTCGCAAAAAGGCAAATCCTTGAGAGAACTTACGGACTGAAGCTTCGAATTTTTTTTACTCAAAGTGAATAGAGCTTTGAACATTCTTTTAACAAATAAGTTTCATAAACATTCGTATTCTTTTCAGGAAGTTACCAGCGATTTTTGGTAAATGTGTCACAAAGCAACATTTGTATTCTGAATATCGTCGTTTAAAGTACAAAACCGCGTATCGTTATTCTGCAAAACCGCATAACTGACATTGGCTGCCAAAGATTGGATTTGCTCACACAAGCTCTTGGCTCAATCCTTATCCATTCGTCCTAAAATATACTAGCCAGAAATGCGATTTCTATATAAAAAAGAGAATCATTTTGAAATATGAATGTTTTTACTCCTAGAAAATAATTTATGCAACCTCACATACGTGGTTTTGCATTATCTTGATAGGCGATTTTGCATTTTCCTGATACGCGGTTTTGTACTTTAAACGACGATATAAATAATATCGGTGGAGAATTTAGAAATACTGAAATATATTTCCCTTTTTTTAATTTAGGAATTTCGATAATGCCATAACTAATCGCTAGAAAAAACCATTTATGTACATGTGACCATACTTATTTTATTATGTAGCTCATTTTAAAGGGGAGGGGGTTGAGTATGGTAAGAAAACAACTTGTGTCAAAACCAAGCTAATTGGACAATGTTTTTGAGTACTACCTAAACACATATACTAATCATTTGACTATACAAAAAAGCAGAAAAGTCTGTTTTACGAAAGCCAAGTCTGTTTAACATTTTATTTACTGCCTTTACACTTGTTTTAACCTTTACCATCTTTTTACATTAAAATAATGCAATATTTTAGCTGCTATTAATTTCGCTCAGAAAAAGTAATCATTTGACCTAATGTGCATTGTATTAATCGTATATTTTAAGTTTATATGCTAGTAATTTTTTATTACATATAAAACAATATGTTTATATAAGCGGCGTCGATTTTAATACATATAAAACAATATTTTAAAATAAAGTAAACATTTGGAAAAAATCGCGCGATTTTTTATTCCAAATTTTCGCCCGCACAATACATAGATAATGGAATTTGTTATTACACATTATATATCAAATGAAAGGTAATTTTATCCTCTATTTAACAAAGTTATTCTTGCATAGGGTTAATGACACTTTTTTTTATTTAAAAACCGGTTTTAATAAAAAAAGTTAATGAATTATTCTTTTTTTATATAGATACTAAATAGATATATTGTTACCTTAATTTACAAAGGCCCCAACCAACACTTTTTTCCAAACTGCTTTTTGCACAGATTTTGGTCGGATATATTAAAATACACTTTCAATAAAAATTTTGAAGTTTTAGTACCAAAAACAACGGAGTTACATGCCACTTTAAAAAAAGCCCTCCCTCTTTTTGATACTCTTTTCTATTATTCCCGGGGTGAGGAGTCGCTATTCCTCACCAGTGATCGGACTTAAAAAAATTTGTGTGGTAGAATCTGGTAAAAAATATGGTAGATTTCAAACAAATCTGGTAGATCTCAGGTTTTGGATCAAACTTTGTACAAAAATTTAAAAAATTCTGCAAGGTATCACCTAAATTGCAAACCTTTTAATTAGAATCTAAAAAAAAAAAATATTTTAAAATTGAGTTTTGGCAATTTTTTTCCTTGAGTGTAAAGCAGTTCCTTCCATATCAAGATATTTTTCGATCATATTTTGAAAGATTTCTGCAACCTTGCGGAGTGCTGCCAGCTTTTCTTTTTATCACATCACGATGTAGCGAACAAATGTTGCACGTTCTAGAAACCGCCACTTGGGATTTGCTGATTTTGACAATTCTCAAGTAAAAGTAAACAATGCTTTAGAAACTTTAGATGCACTGAAATTCGCTAATACTTTCACAAAAATTGCCGTTTTTTAACATTTTCGCTATTAATTCTTTTTATAAATCATATATTTTGCAAACACAATAAAACCACGTCTCCTGTCGAAAAATTGAATATTGAGAAAATTTACTATTTTACAGTTTATTTTATCCTCCCATTCTGCCTGTTGTTAGTGTTTAGTGTTGGACAATTTTTGCTCTTAAAATTAAGAAAATTATGTCGAGCAAAAATAAAACTACTCAAAAACGCGAATATGTGGTAGATTTCAGACCTTGTGTGGTAAATGTGGTAGATGCTCAAAAACGTGGCAGATCTACCACAATGTGGTAGAAGTCCGATCTCTGTTCCTCACTTGTGATTGCAATTTTAAAAGGAATTTAAGTATAGTTATGATAAATATTATAGTTTATATCTTTAAAGTTATTTCTTCTGTAAAATCAATAGCTGTGCATATGATAAAGCTAAATTTGTTTATCCAATATATCAATAAGATTATCGAATGTACCACAAGAAGAAAAAGCTTACTAAGAGTGTTTTTTATGTTTTACAGGGACGGTAATCAATATTAGTAAACTAATTTAAATCAACATTTAATCATTATTTTATGATTTTTATTTTTTTCACCTAAAAATAATAACTATTGAGTTTTTTTTTCGCTCTACGAAAAAAAAATATTATTTGATTTTTATTTTTTCGATCACATAATTATTTTATGATTTTTATTTTTTCGCTCAGAGATAATAGGGGCCTTCTTCTAAAGTTATGAGTTGCTGATAAACTTGATAAAATGAAAAATTTATCATTTTGATAAATGAAGTGCCAAACTTTGTATGAAAATCTATTTAACCAAAGTTTACCACTTTATCAAACGATTTTGATGGATAAATAAATGTATAAATTTCAGCAAAATTTAACCCTGACAGGTTGGCAGCTGGTCGCTTTTGCTACGAACACACAAAAAGCAAATGAACAAAATGGACGAGGTAAGAATGAAACGTAGCTAGCCATATAAATTAAATAATAAACAATTTTATGCAAAATTTACCAAGGCGAGTTCATGCAAGAAGTCGGATAAACTGATACATTTTAGCAATTTATCCCTTTATCACTTTATATGAAGACCTCTAATAATGAGTATTGAGCAATGTACTAATCGATTGATTTTTTAATCAATTGGTTAATTTCATTAAATTCAATCCGATTACTGTTAATCATGATTAATTTTAATTTTATTAAATAGTTAATCGTAACCACGATTAAAAAATATTAATTTTTAATCATTAACCCTTAATGTGATTGATTAATTTGTGCTGGAGTTTTCCAGTGCACACAAGGCCAGTTCAACGGCTATGTTTAAGTCTATTTTCATCCTCAATCTAAGCAATTTGCTGGGCATTTTCATTAAGATCTATTCCAACAGACGTTATGCAAACTAGGTTTTAATATCCCTCTGCACATGTGCAATGGGTTGTAAAAGTTCCCACTTTACGTATAACAATAATAATAATTATTATTTTTTTTTATCTGGTAAGTGTTTTAATAAGCGTAAAGCGTACGTAATGTTATTTCTTCACTTAAAATGAGTATCTATAAAATTTAAAAAGATATAAAGACGCAACCAACTGAAATTTTGACCTGAAAATTTTTGGACTTATTACTTTTACTAGGATGTCGCTACCTATCTTTGAGTTTTTTGTATAATCCTTATTCTTAGGTGAAAAAATAAAACTAAATAATAGTTAATATCTTTCATCGAAAAAGTAAAGATCGAATAATAATAATTTCCTTTAAGAGAAAAAATAAAACTCAAATATGAACTATTATCTTTATTGTTTAAACTCGAAGGACCATGGACAAAGTTGCAACGATACTGCTTGCTTGACAGCTCAGTGGTTCGCAGTATGTTGCACCAATGTTTTTTACAAGAAAAACGAAGAAATAAATAAAGCCACGAATTAGTTCTCCGTCAAGTAAATGTAATGTTTATTGTATATACATATATATAAAGGGAAGGTATACACGGAATATATTACCTCAAGTGATTGTGACGCAGGATGGTGGCTGATGGTCGTTCCCTGTTGATCTACAGAAAAGAAGTGCCCCCGCTGTTTTCAGTAAAATTAAGTTCACCCTCCATACAGTACAACTATTTGGAGGGGAAACTTTACGATGGTTAATTTGGCGGGAAAAGTATAAGAAGTTTCTGATCATTTCCTACTACAGAAATGTGAACGCATGTGTGCGTACACAAATAAGTATTAGGGGGGTCCGTCTTATATCGTTTGGCTTAGCCTACAGGCCTAAACAACGTGAGTATAGTTAAAACTGTTTTACGATGATTACAACATGTTGATTTTTTTGGTTAAAATTAAAAAAATAATGATTTTTTTCCGTCCCTGATGTTTTACGTTGTTATATGCATTGCATATGTTATGTAACTGGCATCACCTTGTTTATTCCACCATGGTTGAAAGCAAGAATGATAGAATACAAGATTGCGCCAATCGAGCTGAGAGCAACCGGGCGTGACGTCAACAAATACCAGAATAAGAGAGCAAGACGAACTCGACAAGAAAAAGAGGAATCATCGAACAAAAGGCAGTATTGCCAAGTTTTAAATTTAAAAACGCACCAAATTTTTATTCGTGTATTTTATGGACTTTATATGCATATATATATTCTTGCACGACAGTCGATTTCTTCTGGCATGATTGAAGGTGCTGCCACGTATTTTGTTGTTGCTTATGATTGTCACTGTGCCATGATTTTGTTTAAATTTTTGTAAAGTTGCTTACCACACTTACGATTGCTATAAATTTTGCTTAAATTTTTTTAGGATTTTCAAATTTGGTGACTTCAAACTAAAAACAAAAGCACCAAAAACGCACCAAGCACCATACTCAAAAATTTTCGCGTTTTGAGCACCCACTAAATTTTGTGCGAAAAGAATCAAGTTGTCAACAGTGAATGTAAACAAAAGTATTGTGTGACGTCAGCGAATGGGTGGATGCTGTCAAATCGACGAAGAGAGGGTTAGTGGTCCGCGAATGGCGTCACCTTCATTTAGTAATGGGTTACTGTTTGCCGCACAAAATATAAAGGCCCGTAGTCATAGTCAAAATAAAGTCGACTTTAAAGTTAGTTGCAACTTTTTGACATAATTTTCAATGGGATATCTGTCAAAAAAGCTGCAAC
>NW_023458580.1:627948-634879 GCF_013731165.1 Rhagoletis pomonella | reverse complement strand
TTTTTTTCATTCCTGAAGTGTAGTCCGATACTAATATGGTTTAGATCCGATCATTGGATCATGCAGAAATTTACGGTTGAGGTTTTGCTTAAAAATTACTTATTATTTGTTTATTTACTTACATATGGAGCCCAAACCGCCAAAGAACGTAGGCGACATTTCTTTGAAAATCTATTTGACGCAGAAATGCATCTAGATGCTGTAGGAGCACTTCTGCATCCTGTTATACGCTTACATAGCTGCAACACAATAACAACAAAGTAGCATGCCCACCCGCCGTATATTTATTTAATACATTTTGATAAACTTCACGCTCTGCGCATTCACCAATTCTAGCGTAAGAACGATCGCAAAGCTTTACGTTTATATTTTAAATCTGCATCTAGTTGTCACTTCATGGCGGTCCTGCCCGTGACATGAACAGTGAAAAGAAAAATATATGAATATGTGATTGAAAGTTGGACATAATGGCCCGTAGTCATAGTCAAAATAAAGTCGACTTTAAAGTTAGTTGCAGCTTTTTGACATAATTTTCAATGGGATATCTGTCAAAAAAGCTGCAACTAACTTTAAAGTCGACTTTATTTTGACTATGACTACGGGCCAATATGTTGTAACAAAGTGAAGTTTCTGCTAGTACCAACATCAACGTCACAAACGAACAATCAAGATGACAATCATCATCTACGGAATCAACGTGTTGTGTGTGTAAAACGGCATCCATATAGGCATACTGTACTCACGCGCTGAAATCAACATGTTGCATGATTCAAACTGCATAAACATTTATTAGCGCTGAAACCAACGTGTTGGGTCTATAAATGTCAAAGTCGCTACAAGAAACGCTCAAAGATCCTGATGCGGGACCACGGCCGTTGTCCATTCAAGAATACAGGGCAAGGCAACGGTTACAACAAATTAAAGAGCAACAACAACAACGTCAACAAGAAAAGAAAACGGCAATACCGATCGTGCGTCCACCTAGAAGAAGAGGTGGAAAAAGGAATAAACAGCTACGGCGGCGGGCGCATCTAAAAGAAGAAGTCCAAAGAAGCACACCCCAGAAGAACTGAAGGAGATCTTTAAGGAGTTGCTGGAACTGGAAAAGGAATTGGCAAGCAGAAAGAAGTGCTGAATAAGCACCCTACGTAAAAAAAAAAAATATTTTTAGATCTCTCTTGCAACCGTTGCGAAAACGCAGTTTGCAAGGAAATCAAACATGTAATTCAGTCTCACACATAGGGACGATAGGTTTTACAAATGATATTATTGTAAATAATTTACCATTCAAATTTTTCAAAAATTTGTAATAAAAAGTAACTAAAAAGGTAGATTTGTGTCAAAATGTTATGTGTAGAGACTGAAATAAATTTAAGATACTTGTATATTCAAGAGAAAAGAAGAATATAATAATTCAAGTGGCAACAAGGCCAAATAATAAAACGTATACTTTTAAAATTCCATTGTGCGAGGAAAGACAAGATGTACTGCATAGATGCATATGTAAGTGCGGAAGAAGCCAGCATTGTTTGTTAGAGGTATAGGAAATTAGAAAAAAAAAAATCAAAATTGTTTATCCTTTATCACTGCTTTAGGAAAAATATAGGACAGAATCAAAAGTCGCCGATAACAACGGCAACGTTGTAAATGAAATCGAAATAATAGAAACGCCAAAAGCAACTTACATTTTGCTAATTATTCTTTTAACAATTGTTCTGACGAAATCTGCATACGATCTATACCAATGGCATAAAGGCGGTATAAAGAAAAAATATCTAAAAAAAGTCGCCTCGATTGAACAGATATAATGAGCCCATGGGAAACTGTTGTTGAAAAAATTAAAATACAGAAAAATATCTTTTTAAAATCACACAAGTGCCTCACCCCAAATCGTTCAATACGTAGAAATACTGTATTAAAACATCTAAAAATCTTGCATAACAGCATTGAAAACATTAGATGCATAATTAACGCCTATAACAGTCGTTTTACGACAAGGCATCAAAAACTAGCCAACGAAACATTTAACGATCTCGAAGAGAAATTAATAAAAACTCTTTTAAAATTTGGTATAGACCAAAATATTTCAACTAAGCTAGAAAAACAATTTGAAATAGATTTGGATTCGATACCTCAGGTAGACGACAGTAGTAGTAAAGACTCAGATAGCAACATAGACAATACTGAAGAAAGTAAAAAGATTGAGAACACCAACACAATGCCGCAGACAGCCGTAGAGTTTCTTAGTAATGCCGCGCGACTCATACCAGAGTTTGACGGTAAAGCAGAAAATCTGCGCAGTTTCTTGGACCAGTTGGAACTGGTGCAACTAATTAAGGAAGACAACGAGACCATAGCGATAACCTTGATAAAGTCCAAGCTAAAAAGAACGGCTAGAAACCTTATAAGTAACGCAAGCACAATAGATCAAATAATAAACAAACTGAAAATAGCAGTCAAATGCGAGTCAGTTGAAGTAATAACTCCTAAATTGATGAACATAAGGCAGCAAGGTAAGCCAGCCAATGCCTATATAAAAGAAATAGAAGATCTGATTCGAAAATGCTTATATTAGTGATGGCTTGGGAACAGAATTGACCAATAAATACAGCAGACAAGAGACAGCGGTAAAGGCGAAGACCAAAAATTGCACTAACGAAAAAGTCAAATTGGTAATGGAGGCAGGCAATTTTAATAATATGAATGAGGCCGTCTCAAAATTTGTCAATAGCTGCACAGAAACAACTGGGCAGCAAAACACAATAATGTTCTTAAACAAGAACAATAAAAGAACGAACCAATATTGGAATAACAATAGTAGAGGAAAATACAACCATAACAATCGCAATCACTCCCGTGGACGCGGAGGTTATGGAAACAACAATTATTATAGCAATAGAGGAGGCTATAATAATAACCAATATCAAAGATGTAATAGATCAAGAGGAGGACGAAGTAGTTATCAACCACAAAATCCAAACAACAATGTCCGTTTAGCAACGGCACAAAGTCCCGAAAACCAACCAGAGCCCCTAAGAACACAATAAATATATACCATTTAAATTTAAACCACAACATTTTTGTAAAATTAAATATACCAGGAAGTAATAAACTACTAACATTTTCAGTAGACACAGGAGCAGAAATATCATTATTAAAATATAATGATTACGTATAGCAACACCAGTTAAATATAAAAAACAATTCAGAAATAAGCGGAATAGGCCAAGGAACAATATCATCAATAGGAACGACATTTTTAGAATTTCAAGTAGAAAATATACTTATACCACATACATTTGAAATCGTAAAAGAAGATATCCCTATACCATACGATGGTATTTTGGTCTTAGATTTCTTAAAGACATTTAATTGTCTTTTAAATTTCCTTAACGGAAATGACTATCTCCTAATACGTCCGGGCAATCACAAACAAATACCTATACGAGTTTATGCGGATCACAAAGAAAATTCAATAATAATTCCAGCCAGGTCAGGAGTAATTAGAAAATTAAACATAAAAACAAATGAACCTGAAATATTTATACCAAACCAAGAAATTACTCCAGCAGTAATAATCAGCAACACAATTACAAATTCACAACATCCGTTAGTCCGAATACTAAACAAATGAATAAAAAACCACAATATTTTCTATGAAAAACTGTCCGACTACGATATCCATGAAATAGACCAAAGTAACTCAAGGGGTAGAAAAAAAGTGGTATTAGAAAAACTCTCAAATAATTTTCCCAAAGATCATAAAAAGGTATTAACTCAATTATGTTCAGAATATAGCGACATATTTGGCATCGATTCAGAGCCAATAACAGCAAATAATTTGTATAAGCAGCAAATACACCTTACAGATCCTACTCCTGTGTACATAAAAAAATATTGAATCCCGCACGCCCACAAATTAGAGGTAGAAAAACAAGTGAAAAAATTGTTAGAAGATAATAAGTCGAACCAGCTACACCAGCGTACAATAGTCCTTTACTTTTAGTTCCAAAAAAGTCACTGCGAAATTCAAGTGAAAAACGATGGAGGTTAGTCGTTGACTACCGCCAAATTAACAAAAACCTAGTTGCAGATAAATTCCCTTTACCAAGAATTGATGATATTCTTGACCAACTTGGAAGAGCAAAATATTTTTCATGTTTAGATCTCATGTCAGGTTTCCATCAAATAGAATTAGAGAAAAATTCCAGAGATATTACTTCATTTTCCACAAATAGTGGCTCATATCGCTTCAAACGACTCCCTTATGGCTTAAAAATAGCACCAAATTCTTTCCAAAGAATGATGACCTATGCATTTGCTGGCTTATCACCAGCACAAGCCTTTATCTATATGGACGATTTAGTCGTTTTAGGATGCTCTGAAAAGCACATGATTCAAAATCTAACCGATGTATTTGTTTTGTGTAGAAAACACAACTTAAAACTCAACCCAGAGAGTGCACATTCTTTATGCGTGAAGTAAGGTATCAAGGTCAGAAATGCACAGATAACGGCATTCTTCCAGACGATAGCAAAAACAAAATTATTCAAGACTATCCAAAACCTAAAAATGCCGAAGAAGCGAAAAGATTCGTAGCTTTCTTAATTACTACAGAAAATTTATTAAAAATTTTGCGGAACACTCCCGCCACATAACCAGATTATGTAGAAAAAATGTTCCATTTGAATGGAATACAAACTGTGAAGAAGCATTCAAATATCTCAAAAATAAACTCATGTCACCTACTGTACTGCAGTATCCAGATTTTACAAAGCAATTCTGTGTAAGGCGGCCAACTTTATGATGCATCAATGCGGGACACCTACCTCTATTCACAACAAGACTGAGGATTTCTTGGTGGTATAATTGATTTAGAAACAAACAACACTACTATTGAATTAACATTTATTTTTAAAGTCATATTTCTCACATGAGTGACATTTTTTTACTAGTTCTGGGTTTTGGTTTAGAATGTCCAAAAAGTTTTCACAGCTGCCCATATTAAATTTTATAATTAGTATTGCACGTAATGTTTCAACTTTTAGTGACGACTTTTCGGATGTCCATAAGCTATTCATTAAGGAAAATACTCGTTCCGTAGGAGCGTTTGTTCCTGGCAAACAAAGAAGGTACTGGATGATGGCTAGGCAATTCTGGAATGGTATTCCGCTGTCTTTGAAATTTTGGAACACCTCTATCCATCGTTGTTCTGTACTGCTCTTCATCTCCTCCCATTTCTTTAAGACTTCGTTATTCACATAATTTGCCACGTAACTTACTTCGTCGAACAAACTATCTTCTTTTAAAGTCATAGCAGCTGTAGGCATCTGCACCAATAACTGTTGGTATGTCTGCTGTACATCCGCCCATTTCAGATTTTGTTTTAATTGAATCCAAGTAAAAGTTTTAAATTCGTTGTATTGATGTATATATTTTTGCAGGTACTGGATGCAGTTGTGATAAAAGTTACGAACATGCCCCATAAAATAATCTCAGCTGATTTGACCATTCTCCACAAGTTTTGTTAACTCATTTCTTACGGTCAGAGGAATATAATCATTTTCTAAGCGGTTTGTGAATTTGTTTATTAAATCCACAAACAGATATGACACTTCTGTAAAACTTGCTTTGTCTCCTTCCATCATTTTTACGGAATCGTTAAATACTGATGCTTGCACATGAACAAATTTTAACCAAAGCTCTGAGCATTCATTTGAAAAAAAATTATGTAACACAGCAGGGCATTTATCTTGCGATAAAAAGTATGATTTCAATGGTGAATACATTTGTAGAATTCTCTCAACTGCAGGTAAAAGTGCCAGCCATCTTGTTTTACAGTATCCCAATATTCTTTTGTATTGCATTTCTGCTTCTTCACAAAAATCTTTTAGATTTTCTACACGCACAGTATATATAAAAAAGTACGAATAAATCTTCATAATTATGTGTTCCACGTCAACTGGTAACAAATCTGCTGCTGTTTGAATGGCGTTGTGTGCAATATGTGCTGCGCAGCCCACACCAACTATTTGTCTTTCCAAGCCCTCTTGCAGTTTTCTAAAAACATTGCATTGACCTTCACGCTGAACCCCACCAAAATTTGTATTAGCGTTATCCGCACAATATCCAACCACTTTCTCTTTAAGGTTGTGCTTTTCTAAAATTTCCATTAAGGAATCGTAAATAATTTGTGCAGTTTCACCAGGTAAATTCACCAGATCTAATATTTTGACATTAATGCCGGTTATTGGGTGAAAGTACCTTACTAGCGTTGGAAATATTTTGATGTCTTTATGGTTTGAAGCATCTGTAAAGATACAGATAAATGGGACATCGTTAAGTTCTGTCCTCAGAATGTCTGAAGAATACGGCGCAATCACATTTTTTACAATAGCTTCGCACTTAGTTTTCCCGCAGCAAAACTTCTTCTCAAAAACTTTCTGAATTAATTTGGAAGTGCATTCCATCGAACGAAAACTTTGATTATGACATACCGTATGGAAAGCCCACAAACCCTCAGATTTTGCCAGTTCTGCTTCTTTGTCACCGTATTTTTCGTGACGGAAGTAAGAAGTCAGTGACGACGACGACTTGCGGCGGTTAGTCCTTTTTTATGCTTCTCCGACGTCAAATGCCTTTGTATATCATGTCTGCCGCCATGAGCAACAGAAAATGTTCCATTACATTTATTGCACCGCACTTCTGCAGGTGTTAAACACTTTTGCAAGAAAGGAAATTCTTTTTGCAAGTCCTCGGTGAACTTACAACTTCGCTTTTTCGCGCCAGGCGGCATTGGAACAACTATTATTTTTTCTAGCGAAACTGAAAAATTCGTGTTATTAATTACGTGTCGCGGCGTCCACTAATTCGAAACGAAAATGAACAAACAATTAATTTACATACATACACACACTGGAACTTTGTTTGT
>NW_023458580.1:614166-627848 GCF_013731165.1 Rhagoletis pomonella | reverse complement strand
TTAAAATTTGGATTTGGTTATCCACTAGTATGCGTTTATTTTCGTAATGCTCGCTTAATGCTTGCCATGCCAGGTCAAAATTCTCGTCGCTAAGAGGAAATTGCTTGACGATTTGACCGGCTTGCCCTTTTGCTTTATACCGGAGGTGGTATAATTTCTGCGCGGATGATAATCGGGGGTGGTTTATGTAGACGGCGGTAAACATATCTCAGAAAGATTGCCATTCTTCATAACCACCATGGAAAATCTCTGTATCACATGGCGGGAGTTGCAGATACATGTGAGGATTTTCTTCTGTGTGCGAATTCTTTGCTTCTCGGGAGTGAGATCTTGGGGGACTTATAGCTCGGATCAATTTGAGTTGATCTAAGGTCTTTGATTTAGTCATTTCATAAGTATCAATACTAAATTGATACTTGCCTTCCGCCAACGCCAAAAAATTATCTGGAAGGTCTTCCTCATCTTTTAGGAAAAGAGAGTCATATGCGGCTTGTAACCGCGCCCAGAAATTGTCAATAGTTCTTTCTTTTATTTCGAGGGCCGACTCTGTGAATTCCTCTATGGGAGAAGAGGTGAGTCTGGCACAATATCTCATGAAGCCATCATTTTCGATATTAAATTTTTGCGCACACGGGTCATGAGATTTTCTTTTTTCTGAGTTTTTTGCTTCGGTAGAAGTCTGAAGCTTTTCAACGATTTTGGTGGGAGTTGATTTCCTTGGAATTTTTGAACTATTTTTGGGGCTTTGTTCAGCTGGCATTTTGAAAATTAGGAAATCTTTTTATATCTGAGTATTTTTGTATGTAAAGGAGGCTCTTGGTTGAGCAATTTGTGGTTAATTGTATGTTTTTGTGGACTGTATGTATTTAAATGTTTTTTTATTTGTGACCCGTGAATTTTTCTACTGGGTTTTAATTTTTATTCTATATGTATATTAATATATATGTATTATTTTAAAAGTGGTTCGAGAGTGTTCGTTCTTGTCAATATATATTTTTGGGAAGTGGTAAATTTGCTGCTGGGTTATTACCACCAAATTTACTGCTGGGTTCACTTTTTTAATACGGGTATTTATATATAAGTGAATGTACAATGCAATTGTTTCAACGATATAAATGCGTTAGTATGTATGCATGTATGTATATACGAACGTTTGTGCGAAAACTTCTGAAAAACAAAATTCTTCAAACGACCAAACAGTAGTTAGTACTGCTGAGCAGTGTTGCCAGAACTTTCTGGGCCAACCGGCTAGATTGGCAAAAAAAAACGGCTAAAAACGGCTAAACTGTTTCAACTAAATTTCACATGTTTTATTTAAATAAATCATAAGTAGAAAGACTAGTTCTTGGGGAGAAGTTGTAAATTCAAGCAGGAAAAAATTTTGGCGGCAAGAATTTGCAATTAGAAAAAACATATGAATGTGGCACATGGTTGCATTTTTTGTCAACAATAATTTGAATAAACAGGTTCGTCAAATTTAAAACTTTACAAACTTGAGCGATTTATAATAAAAAATTTAAGTAAAGACTTGTTTACTTAATTAGTTTAGTTAATTCCAACTCGTAACGCAATCTCAACCAGAGTCGATATAGGAAACGCGACAGCAAAGAAATTGAAACGTATGTTGAAGAAAGTCGGACTAACAAGAAATATACATGTAGATCCTGTTTTTTGTCCCTCTGAAAGAACTTTAAAACTCTATACAAATTTCTTATGTTTTAAATGCAACCGTGGACACTAGCTGTCAGAGAAACTTGCAAGTTCCTGAAAATTTGCGTTCGTGCAGAAGTTTCTCTACTTGAGTGAGAATTTGGGAGCATTTTTTCTTACTAACTGATATTTTGAGTGATAATTTTCGCTGGATTTTCGACGAACAAACCTATTGTCTTCCTAGAGAGTTTTGCTTTACAAAGAAATTTGTGCTCCTTTACTTTCATTTTTATGCATTTCAGTGCTGGTTCTTTTAATTCAAGTTGGCCTTCGGTTTTTGGAATTTAAATAAGTTCTCAGGAAAAAAGTTAGTTTAAGTAAGCCCATATGTGTACATAGTACTTGAAAATATCCATTTTTCCCTTGCCTTAACACTTTAAGCGTAGGCAACAATGATGTTTTGTAATTAAGGCAGAATTGAATATACGCTATCTAGGAAGACAATACCTGTAACATTTATTCTTGGCAGTATATCCAAACTTCACACTTAAATTTAAGTCATTGATAACAAAAATTTTATGAAGAAAGTCCCCGTTATGGCCTTCTTTAGAAAAAACATATTTGCTTAAAATAATCGAAATCGGCCCAATTTTATATAACCCTGCCTCCACGATAACGCTACTAGCCATTTCTAACAGATTTTGGGTCGCTTAGTCAAGAATGTAAACAGATATATGTATTTGAATTTTAAGAAAACAAGGCAAATAGAAAAATCGGCTAAAAACGGCTATTTTTTTTTTACAAACCGGCTAACAGATCGGCGTCCGGCTAAACCGAAATTTCTCCGGCTGTTTGCTATTGTAACCGGCTAAATCTAGCCGGAAAACGGCTAAAATGGCAACGCTGCTGCTGAGAGCGCAGAATCTATATGTATGTATGTGCCTATGGTTGTGCAGTTGCAGTATACTGAGCGCTGCACTGCTTGTGGGGGCGAAGAATAGGCGCAAAACGTAAGCAAAAAATATTTATTAGCAAGTAAGAATGTTTTTAAAAGCTGTGCTTTGGAATGCACGCTAATTTGGTTTGAGAAGGCGCTTTGTTATTATGCGCAAACAGATAGGATACAAATAAGTAGGTAGGTAAACAAAGGGATCACCATGCATGTATGTATGTATGCCTGTATGTACGTTTATATATTTAGGCACTTACTGGGTAAGCTGAACTGATATTATTTTTGTGACAATAGAGCTGGGCTTTGTATATGTATGCATGTACCCGTGTATTTGAATTTGCCCAGAAGTAGGACTTAGCGCATTTATTTATTTTCATATGTACTATTTGTGTTTGCGGCTTTTTTCAATACTAATTAATATAGTATTAATATAATAATTTTATAATGGAAACCAAAATATTTTTCTTACGGCCCTTTTGTCTTGTAATGGTAAAAGTTGATATGCATACATATGTATGTATGCCGCGCTTTTGATGAGTGTTGTTGTTGTTTGCTGACTCCAATGTCGATCCTTGCTTTTCGCCTACTGGTCTTGAACATTTTACTGTTGCTGCTTCCCTGGTTGATACTTGTTTTCTTGCTCCTTTTCGTTGCGGTTTTCTTCTTGTGTTTCTGAATATGTTTTTCGTTTTTGTAGTTTATGTATTTGCATGTACAAATTTTAACTAAAGTTTTGTTTTTCAGTTCACTGTGTATACATAATGTTTTGTATTTGTTTAAACTTTAATGTTATTTTCTGTTTGCTTGTATAAAGCACTAACTAATCTTGTTTATGGATTTGTTCGTTTCACTCTTTGCACTAAATGTTCACATTTAATTGTCTTTGCTTGTTTTTTTTTTTTTGTAAATCTGCCCATAGGTGCCTTTCTTACTGGCGAAGAAGGACCATAGCAACGCGAGGCCTTCCACTGCGTTTGGGGTTAAAGTAAAACACTCGCGGTTTTTATAAACGTTATAAATGTTTATTTATTAAATAAATAAATTATGTTCCCATATGTATTTGTGTACATATATATATGTAAATAACATGTAGGTAAGGAACGCCCGTTGAACTTAGCTTTTCGGTGGCCGTTTTCCCGTGTGCGCGCGGTGACGGTTGAATTTGGAGTGTTTTCCCTCTCCACTTTCTTTTGCTCATTACGAGAAAGTTGAACAGCAGAGAAGGCATTAGGGTGTTCCCTCATAACAATCGGTTGATTGTACACAAGTGTTTCCTGAAAAGGCCTGACAGGCTGGTAGCAAAATTTCTTCTCAGACAAAGAAGGAGTGATCTACGAGCCCTGATGGACAACATTTGGTCACAATGGGCATCATCGACAATCCACTATGTACATCGTGTTTGGAGGACGAAGATAGTACAGAACATTTTCTCTGCCGCTGTCCGGACTACGCCAGACTCCGACGGTACCTTTTTGGGTCGGTACATTCTCTCAACAAATTGCTAAAATTCATGAAGGTGTATGGTAAGATTGCAAAGGAGCAATGAATTCTCACCCCCACATTCATATCCCTTTCCTTCGCTATGGCAGGCACCTTGTCGTTGGTGCGGTAGTCGACCAGTCCCTATCAGCGGATGGCAGTGCAATCGTGTCTTTATCTCCGAATATTGGGCGAGTGTACTCCATTCCTCTGGTCCGGGCTGCTCGTATATGGTGACCAAGAACTGCCGACCCCCTAATCTAGGGTATTAAGCGACACCGTGACCATTGGAGGGTTGAATTCCGTCCAAAATGTTCGAGAGATCAATCTTTTTCATAAAAAAATACGTGTACGCCAGTGACTGAAAAGAATAAAACAACATTGCCATCGTGAATAGGCCCTCACAATCGCCCGATCTGATCCCGATCGAAAAAGATTGTTCTCTCGAATTCGAATAGTTGCGTCGTTAACCACTGATATAACAATTGTCCCGGTGAAGAAAGAAAGAAATAACTTCTGATTAATTTTAACTAAGACATTTTAACTTTAATGATAATTGCTTGCTGGATTAAGCTGCCTCAACACGGGTCGATTTTCTTGTCGTCCAACCATAATCGACCCGTATAAATGACAAGTCAACCGTAAAATGAGATTGCTTTGGCTAGTCGACAGAAATCGACCCTTGTAAAGGCAGCTTTAGCCTCTTAGTCCCAGAATACTGTGATACGAGGAGAAATAAATTTTTTTTTATAAAAATAAGAAATCTAAATCTACTACGAAAACTTGATTTTTACTCCCATTTTCGAAGTCCGAACCCAGCACAGAGTGATCGATGACGGTCAGCTAGTGATCAGTCTTTCCAATTTTTTTATTTTAAAAAGCATTAAAATACTGAAAATAGCGCAATTTTTCAAAAAAAAAAAAACAAAACAAAATGTGTCTTGCTGTGTTTAATGGTATTTTGCATGTAAAGTTGTATGTGTAAATACTTTAAGTAATCACGCAATGTCACTTGTAAATATTTCCTACTATAAACAGTTAATTAATTTACACCCTTATTCTGCAACTCCCTCGTGTTCGGATTTTGCTACGAATCGTTGAAATAGTTGCTGCAATCCGAATCGTATTTTCGTACTTTCAAAATTCGTAACAATGGCATGCCTAAAAACGAACGAGTAAGCTTTTTTGCGTAATTTTGTACGAAAACAATTCTGTGTCGGAGGCGAAATAAAATATGTAAATCGATCTGTGTTTACAAGAAATATTGGTGGTGTTCATTTAAACAGATAAATTTGCCTTTCGCATATACGTATATTTTTATCCACTGCTTTATATAAACGAGCAAAAAAGAATCTTTGTTACCCTTTATCGAGAAACTTGGGTCCGGTTTAATTATTTCAACAACGATTTTCGGTTGTTGTGTCCAAATGCATAACCCGAATCCAAAAACTTTAACATACACGTGTAATCAAAGGATTAAAATTTTATTTAAAATAAATGTTTAAAATTTCCGAGCACTATCTTATTAATAAATTCGGTTTGCACTATGCACTTTTTTGCAAATTTCGACGTGGGTTCTGCGCTAAAATACTGTGGACGGCGTAGCCGGAGTGATATGCACAAGAAATGTTGTATACCTTTGACATGCGGAAGCCCCTCTTCCCCGCAACACAGAAAGGAGAATTCTACTTAGTAAGGGTTATAATCCCTAACGCGGCCGAAGGCAGAAGCAAGCGCAACAGGTGGTGGACCTAACAAAGTGCATGTTTTCAATGGCTTGGAAGAAGCTGTTATTGCATTAATTGGATTGAGAACCAGAGCTTCAGGCATTGTAGGAGTTCTGGCTTGTGGTTCAACAATTCAACCAGAAGCTGACATAAATGCGCCCATGGTTACTATGCCCGACAGCTCCGCATACCTTTGTGAATCCATTGCCATAGCGCCCGCTTACTCTGCTGCTATAATTGCAAATACATCAGAATCCATAATTTTCCTCAAAATATGTAAAATTAACCAATTTTACAATAAACAAGCACATGATGAGTGTTTTTTTAATTCCTTTCCACTTTGTTTTCCTTCATTCAGCTATCTTCGAAAAACAACTGATAGCTGGCAATGCTGCACATGTTTACGCAAGGGTTGCAGCATGTGGATATTTCGTTTTTCGTAGCGTAGCTCCGAATTCCAAATTACGAAAATTCGGGTTCTAGAACAAGGGGGTTAATTTGCAAAATGTTTTTTTATTCGTAAAACAATTTGCGAAACTTTACTTTGTTTCTTTAGCGGCTTTATTTTCATGGAATTGTTTACTTTTGTACGTATGCGCTCACCCAGCTTATTACCAGAATATTCTATGAATTCAGTGATAGAGACTGTGTGAAAATAATGCGTTTGGATTACACGGTGCATCAAAATAAAAGTCAAAAAACATACCTGAAACAAAACCTAGTATAGGTCGAGTACAACAGAAAAATGGAATATTAAAAATAAAATGTTAATAAGCCACAATAACGTTGACAAATAAAAAACTTTTTCCGTTTACTTAATCGAAAGTTCTGGATAATATGCTCCTAGATAACACTGTGCTACAGAAAAAAGTCATGAAATACACCCGAAACAAAAGCTAGTGTAGATTGTAGCTATGGTCGAGTACAACATGAAAATAGGTTCCGTATAGTTCCTGAACCCTCCATTTCTATTTGATTTAAAAACAACCGTTATGTGCATACTTGATGCACTTATCTATAAACAGCTTAACTATTTTTCATCCCAAACCAAACCAAAAATATTCCAGATCGTGCTTAAGGAGGCTAAGCACAATGTGATATCAAATTTCGTCGAGATCGGTTAAGTATGTAGATTTTGGGATACGCATATATGATATAAGTGGGCGGTGCTACGCCCATTTTCCAAAAATTTTATGAAAAACGAGTTCTGCGCCAATGAAACATGGTTTAATTTGAGTAAATATAGATGAATTCCTTAGCTACCCGGCTCAAGAAATCTGCAAGTGCGATACATACACACAAATAAATTCAAGGACGTATTTTTGCTTAAATTGCTTAACTTCGACAATTTTTATGCAATTTTATTAAGCTAGGTATCAGTTTATTTTAAAATAAATGTTATTTTAGATAAATACTACATGTTTGGCAACTTTCATAGATATTTTTGAAATTAGCGATTGTCAAAGAGGAAAAAATTAAGAAAAATAGGGTCTTATTAAAGTGTAACCGATGGAAACGCCCCACAAACTAAATCTAACAATACCTTGTTATACATCATTTTAAAGGTGCTATTTGCAAAATATGTTTGGGTTTTAAAAGCGGATGAAAAATAGTTAAGCTGTTTATAGATAAGAGCATCAAGTACGAGCATAACGGTTGTTTTTAAATAAAATAAAAATGGAGGGTTCCGGAACTATACGGAACCTATTTTCATGTTGTACTCGACCATAGCTACAATCTACACTAGCTTTTGTTTAGGGTGTATTTCATGACTTTTTTCTGTAGAACAGTGTTATCTAGGAGCATATTATCCAGAACTTTCGATTAAGTAAACGGAAAAAGTTTTCCGTATGTTTCGAATGAATAAATGAATGAACAAAATAAACACAATATCACCATAGAATCCCGTTTTTATTATAAAATTGTCTAGAAAAGAGCACCAAAGGACGAACCAAGCACTAAACAAAAAAAAAATCGCGTTTTAATTCCCTAAAAGCACTAAAGAAGGCACAAAGTTGATCATAAGCTTTATAATTTAATGCCTGTAAAATCTGTAAGGAAAGTCAGTTGTATGAAACATTTCTTATTTCACACCTGATTTTGCCGTGTTGATGTCATCAGGTCATAAGGTTTTCTCTCTTTCTCCGAGAGACACCCTTGTGCCTAGTGATAGAACGATACGAGTACCGAGTACAGAATATCGATACTCTCATGAGTACTGAGTAGTATCTAGAACTCGATACTTTTTGACAAGTACTGAGTAAATATCGCGAATGCCGAAAAGTATCGACGAGTTAAGAATTGTTTTAAGTATTTTTGTTTTAATTAACCCATAAATATTGTGGCGAACGTTCCAATATTAACTTCAATATCCAATATGAATGTTACGAAAATTAACATAAAGCTCATTTACTTCAATACTGTCACAACTCAAAAAACCGAAACCCCGCGAAAAACGTCTTTAAAGTTTTAAATTCACATATCGCCACCCTCATGCCAGAAGCATGAATGTGCAAATTTATTAGCTTTGAGTTATTAGGTTGGCTTGTTTAACCTTTGGATGTTCTATGTTATACCAAACCCAGAATACCATGCGTACACGGAAAGCACATATCGATCCCTTTGCGCAAAATTATCGTATGTTACAAAAACCAAATTTTACAGGAAAGTATTTTTTATATTTTTCTCTACTACCATCAATACCAAAGTTTAGATTTGCTGAGATAATTGAGATATATAACTAAACGCAAGATTTTTTGTAGAAAGGTCTCTACATTCAAATTTCTTAGCACATATGATAACTTCACTCACAAGAAAAAAATCATCGTCACATACGATAAAATTTACAGTCAATTTTAGGGGTAGCTATTGGGATTTAAGCCGTAATATTTGAACAGGTGATGCGTTATGGGTTGTAAAACAAAGTTGCATCAAAAAGTCAATTTCGTAAAAAATGTAACGTACGATAATTTTGCGCAAAGGTGTCAATAAGTGGGCGGCTCTGAGAAGAGTTCTCTCGGAGGTCACAAAAGCCCATTGCGATGTGGAAAGGGGTCGATACTATTTTACGATTCCAATTGCATAAATGTAGAGTTAAGTCTCGTAAAAAAAACTTTCAAACTTGATTTCCCAAAATTTTCATTTCTAAACATTCTTGTTAATGACACACGGGCGCCGATATGTGTACTCTATACTAATAATTAATACATATTTTGTTCTAGTGATACTGGTAATTTACTCAGTTATGAAATTTTTACACAACCTAGAAGAAAATGTAGCGGTCATTTCGACATTAGAATCGGTTAAAAATATGTAAATAATTGAAAAACGAATATCTTGCCCCACCTTTGATAATGAATGGTGGAAGTGGGAGTCTCTCCCCACTCTGCAGCATAAAGCAGCCGTCGTTAACCCATGTATTCTACCTTCGTTGCGAATTCGAAATTTAGCTCATTCTTTAAGAAAATTTTTACGAAAGAGAGCTTGTCTTTCCTATAGAGAATGGGCTTCACCCCATTTGCTTCTCGTCTTCTACATTTGCATTTCATTATACCCGAGCGCACTTGTGCACAAGGGTATATTAATTTTGTTCACATAACGGTTGTTTGTAACAGCCAAAACGAATCGACATAGATATAGACAAATGTATACATAAATGCTCAGAATGATAGAGAAATCGATTAAGCCATGTCTGTCTGTCCGTCCGTCTGTCCATCTGTCCGTCCGTCCGTGTACACGATAACTCGAGCAAAAATTGAGATATCTCAACGAAATTTGGTATGTAGGTTTCCGTTAATCCAGGTAGGTTGGTATTGAAAATGGGCGAAATCGGACTGTAACCACGCCCACATCCCATATAACGGTAATTTCCAGAAATACGAAAACTGCGATATTTTGGTAAATACTGAAGATAATTCACTCAAAATTGATATTTACAATAATTTTCAGACGAAAAATAAGAATATTATAAATTTTTGGAAAATGGGCGTAGCCACGCCAACTTATGGTTACATGTGTATATCTTGGTAACCGCTGAACCAATTTCTTCCAAACTTGGCGCAGTTGTTGGTCTTGGTACAACATACCAAATGGCCGAAAATTTCAAAAATCGGACAATAACCACGCGCACATTCCATATAACGGTAATTTTCGGAAATACGAAAACTGCGATATTTTAGTAACTACTGAAGCTTATTCATTCAAAACCCAACAATTTTTAGACGAAAAATAAGAATATTATAAATTTTTGGAAAATGGGCGTTGCCACGCCCACTTATGGTTACATGTGTATATCTTGGTAACCGATGCACCAATATCTTCCAAACTTGGCACAGTTGTTGGCCTTGGTACAGCATACTAAATGGCCGAAACTTTAAAAAATCGGACAATAACCACGCCCACATCCCATATAACGGTAATTTAGAGAAATACAAAATCTTCGATATATCAGTAAATATTAAAGCTAATTTATTCAAAATTAATACTTGCAACAATTCTTTACCAAGAAATACGTTTATGGTAAGATTTTGGAAAACGGGCGTGGCACCGCCCACTTATTATCACATACATGTATATCGGTAACCGTTCGACCAATTTGTACCAAACTCGGTATTTTTATTGTGCTTGCCACATAAAATGGTAGAAGTGATATCTATTTCGGAAATCACCACATTTCCTCATCAGACTTCTTTGAGTAGGATTCGAACCGACGATCACCACTGACTCAGCCAGTTGCCTACGCACTGCCCTAAGTTTGCCTTCTTAATTCTTGTTGCTTATTTCCACTATTTCACTCTGCTAAGCCAACTACAATCAAGCGCAGCTATTCCGCTGCAATTCACTTGATCATGTGGTTGTTGGTTTTGTTGCTTTTCCACAATAAAGTTTTCACTAAAAACGGCCTCAAGCTCATAAAAATTGTTGAATAAAATCTTAAATTTCATGTTCAGTCTGATGGGGATTGAACCCGGACAGCCTTGTTAGCAACCAATTGTATCAAGCATCTTTGCACACTCAGCCACAGCCATACATGCAAATGTGCTCTCTCTGAGATACACCCTTATACCTAAGTCTTATAGGCAGTGTTGCCAGAGAAAGTCCCCTAAAAATCTTAATTTTTTCCAAAAAAAAATCTTCAAAATAAGGTTTTAAGCTTAAAAAATCTTTCGATCCCAAAAATCTTCATTTAAAAATACCTTAAAAGAAATTCTTTATTGACTTTACGGCTGTAAATAGCCCTTGTTATGTTGGTTGAAAAAATTACCAATTTCAAGTTATAAAGTCGTTTTTATAACAACTTAAACTTAAAATGAATATTGCCTCGTGTCATCACAAAATGTGTAGCACAGTTTACATATGTATATATACACTGGCGAAAACATAAATAGCGACGCGACATTTCGCAAGTTTTGACTGACTTCAAAAAAGGAAGAGTTTATCGATTCGTGCGAATATTTTATTTTATGTTTATATGTTACCGCATAACTTTGGACCACATGAACTGATTTCGATAATTCCTTTTTATCGGAAAGGTGGCCCCATACTAATTTTGTTCATTTTTTATGAAAGAATAGCTCGTTATCTATCAAAAACCATGTAAGTCCAAACTTCAATCTTTGTACGAAAGTTAAGAAAATTCGACAAAGTTCCATAACAATTTTGAGCTTTTTAATTCAAATTTTATTGATATTTTTACATGGATATTATTTTATAAAGCTATATATATGTTTCACTGTGCGAGAGAAGAAGGCAGATAATATTGTTAGAGATTTCATATTTCATTTTTCTTCTTCCCTCATTTGCTGCGTACAATGATGTAGCAAAGATACTATAAATAAGTAACACAATTTTAACTTAAACTTTAAAAATTTTACATCATACACAAAAATCTTCATTTTGAAGATATTTTCAGTGTAAAACTTCGCTTGTGGTAGTGATCACGATTGAGGGAAGTAAAAAGCAGTGTTGCCACAAAAAAAACAAATTCCTCATAAACAACTGAAAAATCCTCAAAATCAGAACAAATTACTTAAAATTTTCTTATTGCAGATATGAGTATTGCGTACTGCATACTATTTACAGATACTGAGTATAAAAATTATTTACATTCTCCAATTCAAGTGGTATATTTGTTCGGTCCAAACAAAGTATCACCGTTATTTTTTATGTCTTGGTTTGTATATAACAATGCTGCAACTATATCAGTGCTCAATCTGGTCCTCAAGTCAGTCCTACACATTTTTAAACTACTAGATATACGTTCTACTGCAGCATTAGAAAAGGGCTATATTAGTAATGCAGATATATTTTTTTTAATTGGGAAACCTATATGAATCTGAAGAACCTTTTAATTCAAACACTTTTTTCCTACAATTTTCTGGATCTAGTGAAGAATCAATATAAATATTCTTACGATCGAACAACGCGTGTTCTCTCCATTCGTTACCGAGATCTTGCAACTTCAAAATAATTTGAAAATATAACGATGGAATGAAAACAATTATCGATAACATTTTGAATATTTAGCAGCAAATGCAGATGTGCTTAAGAGCGAAAAACACCACTCAAGCGGCTTGACAAACCAAGCGAAATGTCCCTTTGCTTACAGCTATTTATGTTGTGCACGGGGTGTTTGAAGATTTCACTAGCCGTTTGAGGGAAATGTGAACAAAAGTCATATTGACGTTTGATCAAACCGCTTACGTTGTGTAGGATAAAATCGCCTAATTCGCAACGGAATTTTTAGCGAATGAGGACGCAAGAGAGAAAAATCGAAGAAAACCAAACCCTTTTACATTGTGAACCAGAACAAAATTAAAATTCTTTGCTTGAATGAGTCATGTTTGCATGGTGTGTGGCGAAATATGTAAAGTAGGTTTGACAAGCTGCTTGTGAGGTGTATTTCGCTCTTTATAAAGTTTCGGAAAGCTTTTTGTTTAAAAATTCGCAAAGCGATTTAACAACTCTGTTGTGTAAAACATGGTTGCATTTGTTACACTGTAGGGAAACGAACTAATGCGGAACTGGTTCGGTTCTAGTGCGTTTGGAACCATGACTAGTACGCGTTAATTCTCTTTTGCATGCTAGCGACTGGCGAATTTAACATTGCGATGTCCTAGGAAGTGTCAATTGTCCCCCGTTGCATCCCTTTGGCTCTAGTTCCGAACCAGTTCTAAATTCGACAGATAAGATCTAGTTCGTTTTGTATCCCTTTTTCTATAGTTCCGAACCAGTCCCAAATTCGACAGATGAGATATAGTTCGTTCTGCATCCCCTTTTCTTTAGTTCCAAACCAGTTCCTAATTCGACAGATGAGATCTAGTTCGATCTGCATCCATTTTTTATACTTCCCAACCTGTTATAAATTCGTCACCTTAGATCCACATTTCTAATCATGCTTGTCGAAACATTTCCCTTCTAAATTAAATACGATCGGTTGAAGGAAGGACAATACAATCACAAATGTTTAAACGCATTTATTAAAAATTTATAAACCACATTAGTAATAGTAGTAGTATTAAACTTAAGTAGTAAGTAAAAAAAAGTGCGTTCTGCTTAAAAGTAAAAATATTAGTTCACTTTGTCTTACTTGTCTAAATTTAAGCATATTGATTTTTAAGTAAATTCAGTTCTTTTTAAGCTTATATGTATATGGAGTACTTCCAAAGTTTTTGTCGTACTTAACTTAAATAAGATATACAGTCAGTCAATAAAGTTTAGGTACAGTGAAGTTTTTACAATACCGACAACTATATTTTTAGATATTTTATTTTCCCCTAATTTTTTATAAAAATATGGTTAATTCTACACCAAAAACCCCAAAAATCAGAGTTCCAAACCTTATGCATAATTAAAGAAAACTGCGAATTTCCATC
>NW_023458580.1:611506-614066 GCF_013731165.1 Rhagoletis pomonella | reverse complement strand
TTCACAAAGGTATGCGGAGCTGTCGGGCATAGTAACCATGGGCGCATCTATGTCAGCTTCTGGTTGAATTGTTGAACCACAAGCCACAACTCCTCCTATGCCTGAAGCTCTGGTTCTCAATCCAGTTAATGCAATAACAGCTTCTTCCAAGCCTTTGAAAACATGCACTTTGTTAGGTCCACCACCTGTTGCGCTTGCTTCTGCCTTCGGCCGCGTTAGGGATTATAACCCTTACTAAGTAGAATTCTCCTTTCTGTGTTGCGGGGAAGAGGGGCTTCCGCATGTCAAAGGTATACAACATTTCTTGTGCATATCACTCCGGCTACGTCGTCCACAGTATTTTAGCGCAGAACCCACGTCGAAATTTGCAAAAAAGTGCATAGTGCAAACCGAATTTATTAATAAGATAGTGCTCGGAAATTTGAAACATTTATTTTAAATAAAATTTTAATCCTTTGATTCCACGTGTATGTTAAAGTTTTTGGATTCGGGTTATGCATTTGGACACAACAACCGAAAATCGTTGTTCAAATAATTAAACCGGACCCAAGTTTCTCGATAAAGGGTAACAAAGATTCTTTTTTGCTCGTTTATATAAAGCAGTGGATAAAAATATACGTATATGCGAAAGGCATATTTATCTGTTTAAATGAACACCACCAATATTTCTTGTAAACACAGATCGATTTATATATTTTATTTCGCCTCCGACACAGAATTGTTTTCGTACAAAATTACGCAAAAAAGCTTACTCGTTCGTTTTTAGGCATGCCATTGTTACGAATTTTGAAAGTACGAAAATACGATTCGGATTGCAGCAACTATTTCTACGATTCATAGCAAAATCCGAATACGAGAGAGTTGCAGAATAAGGGTGTAAATTAATTAACTGTTTATAGTAGGAAATATTTACAAGTGACATTGCGTGATTACTTAAAGTATTTACACATACAACTTTACATGCAAAAATACCATTAAACACAGCAAGACACATTTTGTTTTGTTTTTTTTTTGGAAAAATTGCGCCATTTTCAGTATTTTAATGCTTTTTAAAATAAAAAAATTGGAAATACTGATCACTAGCTGACCGTCATCGATCGCTCTGTGCTGGGTTCGGACTTCGAAAATGGGAGTAAAAATCAGGTTTTCGTAGTAGATTTAGATTTCTTATTTTTATAAAAAAAAAATTTATTTCTCCTCGTATCACAGTATTCTGGGACTAAGAGGCTAAAGCTGCCTTTACAAGGGTCGATTTCTGTCGACTAGCCAAAGCAATTTCATTTTACGGTTGACTTGTCATTTATACGGGTCGATTTTGGTTGGACGACAAGAAAATCGACCCGTGTAGAGGCAGCTTAATCCAGCAAGCAATTATCATTAAAGTTAAAACGTCTTAGTTAAAATTAATCAGAAGTTATTTCTTTCTTTCTTTACCGGGACAATTGTTATATCAGTGGTTAACGACGCAACTATTCGAATTCGAGAGAACAATCTTTTTCGATCGGGATCAGATCGGGCGATTGTGAGGGCCTATTCACGATGGCAATGTTGTTTTCTTCTTTTCAGTCACTAGCGTACACGTATTTTTTTATGAAAAAGATTGATCTCTCGAACATTTTGGACGGAATTCAACCATCCAATGGTCACGGTGTCGCTTAATACCCTAGATTAGGGGGTCGGCAGTTCTTGGTCACCATATACGAGCAGCCCGGACCAGAGGAATGGAGTACACTCGCCCAATATTCGGAGATAAAGACACGATTGCACTGCCATCCGCTGATAGGGACTGGTCGACTACCGCACCAACGACAAGGTGCCTGCCATAGCGAAGGAAAGGGATATGAATGTGGGGGTGCGAATTCATTTCTCCTTTGCAATCTTACCATACACCTTCATGAATTTTAGCAATTTGTTGAGAGAAAGAGAATATACCGACCCAAAAAGGTACCGTCGGAGTCTGGCGTAGTCCGGACAGCGGCAGAGAAAATGTTCTGTACTATCTTCTTTCTACAAACACGATGTACACAGTGGATTGTCGATGATGCCCATGGTGACCAAATGTTGTCCATCAGGGCTCGTAGATCACTCCTTCTTTGTCTGAGAAAAAATTTTGCTACCACCCTGTCAGGCCTTTTCAGGAAACACTTGGTTATATTGCAGGTGTCAATAGTGCACCAACCGCTCTCATGAGTTTTATTTATGGGGTCCTTGATGCACCCGATCGTTTCCGCTATGCTTGGCTCTAAAATTGGCTCCGTTCCAATTGGGCGCTCCAGAGAACCGCAGTTCGCCAACTCATCAGTCAGCTCATTAACCTGAACACCATAGTATCCTGGCACCCACACAAGTTCAAGCTCATTCCATCTTGTAACGGAGTTTAGCCCCAACTTATATTCCTGATCTAACTTTGAAGAGGGGCGAGAGGTTTTCATGGCCTTTAGAGCAGCTTGACTGTCACTGCATATCCTGATTTTATGTCCGCGCCACCTTTCGCAAATTATCCAGTTTGCCACTTTCAGTATTGCAAAGACTTCCGATTGAAATACCGTTGCCATTGCAC
>NW_023458580.1:595129-611406 GCF_013731165.1 Rhagoletis pomonella | reverse complement strand
TTTCAGTATTGCAAAGACTTCCGATTGAAATACCGTTGCCATTGCACCCAAAGCGGTAAATCTCCAGTACCATTTTCAGCAGAGGCGGTAATCATTATGAGTAAAATAATTTAAATTAGCATTTAATTATTATTTTATGGTTTTTATTTTTTTTCGCTTAAAAGTAATAATTACTATTGAGTTTTATTTTTTCGCTCAACGGGAATAATTATCATTTGATTTTTATTCCTTCGATCACAAATAATGATTATTATATGATTTTATTTTTTCGCTCACAGAAAATCATTATTTTTGACTTTTATTTTTCCACTTAAAAATAATGATTATTTAAAAAATTGGAAAGGCCGCAGACGCAGACCTACTGAAATTTTGACCTCAAAAGTTGTTTTACTTATTCTTTTTTTTATGGTGTCGCAACCCCTTTTGAGTTTTTGGAATGATCACTATTCTTAAGTGAAAAAATAAAACTCAACAATAATTATTATCTTTGAGCGAAAAAATAAAAATCTTAAAATAATCATTATATTTAATCGAAAAAATAAAAATCAAGTAATAATAGTTTCCTTTGAGCGAAAATATAACACTCAAATATTAATTATTATTTTTAAACTTAATTAATTAAACTCGAAGAATAAAAATCATTGTAAATTCTAGTAGCTCGTACGAACACAAATACATTTGTATAGTCAAAATCATTTTACGACGATTACAACTAGTTGATTTTTTTGGTTAATATTTAAAAAAATCATGATTATTTTCCATCCCTGGTTTTCAGTCTTTGAACCATCGGGATAGAAAATTTTCACCGAGCTTCCCAAAAGAATGTCCGGATCTCTCCATTGTAGGAAATCTAACGACATACTTTCTACCAAAGGAGACTCCAGGTATTAATTTGTCATTTGGTGCCAAAAACAAAGTAGATACATTGTTTTCATTGCCTCCTCTTGGATCGCTAAATCCAGAGGCGGCAAATTCAACAGAGCATTAGGAGCCGGTCCCGACGTTGTACTCATGGCGCCTGTAATGCCTCCGAAAACAGTTAAGTCGGAATTGTAATGCTTTTACCCCTTAGGATTGTTCCATATCGAAAAAAGTATACCCCTATTTTTTATTTTCAAATCAAAAAAATAGTTAGAGGTCGCTCAAACCGTTCAAGGTTTTCCATAGATTTTTATATGGAGAAAACACATCTTTTCGTAGAAATGGTATAGAATTCTTGAAAATAAATATTTTTCGATCGCAAAACTCTTGTTCTCTTCAGGAGGCTATCAGTAATAATACCCAATTGTTTATTTAACAATATTTTAATACTAACGATTGCATTGTATTCTTCGGGGTTTTTGTGGGTATATTGCGGACCTATAAATTATAGTTGCGATGAAAAAATGGTTAAATAAACAATTGGGTATTATTACTGGGAATCTCCTGCAGATAAACAGAGGTTTCCGATAGAAAAATATTTATTTTTAAGAATTCTGTACCATATCTACGAAAAGTTTTTTTTTCCCGATATAAAATACATGGAAACTTTGGGCGCTTTGAGCGACCTCTAAATATTTTTTGATTTCAAAAAGAAAATAGGGGTATATTTTTTTCTGTATAGAACAATCCTAGGGGGTGAAAGCGTAAAAATTCCGACTTTAATTTTTCACATGCATTTTTGATCGTGGTCTCAAGTAGCACAAAAGTCAAAAATACACCAAAATATTTTGTGTATTTTTTACATCGGCGTGATATACATTTTCAATATAAAAAATATGCTATTTCTAAGCGCAGTTTTTCAACAGTTTATTTCGATTCAGTGTAAAGGTTATGCCGCTTTTCGTGCATTATTTACACCTACCGTCAATTTTTTTTACTGATTTTCGGCATATATATTATGCCAGTGGTATACAAGTTTTCTTGTTTCTAGAACATAATATAAACTCCGTTGGTGTAAAATCCGTATTGGTATTGGCTCAAATCATACACCATAATGGTAAAGAATTTACATCATATTCTAACATAAATATATTTTCATGAGTGTGAAGAGTACAAAAGGATTCGAGGAATAAAATTTCCTGCTAATCAAATTTAAAATTAACTCAGACATAAAATTGACACCGAAGCTCGTTTTTAATCTGCGCGACTTGGAATTCTTTTTATAAATCTCAGCATTCCTTTTCGTAATATGCAGGCAAGAAAATCGCAATTTATATGAATGTGAGTTCCTAATTTAAAAACGAGGTACATTCTGTCGAGTGAATTTCGGTACTACCCCCTCTAAAACTCGAGCGCCTCAAAATTTATAAGGATTTGAAGATTTTGAAATAAATCTGGAAAAACTTATATTTTGAAAGCAATGAATTTTTCGCCATAATTAAATTTTTAAGAGATGCGCTGTTTAAAAAATGTTCGAAAATACACATAAAGTGGCATAGTTGAGCCAATGTACACAATGAAATTGTTAAATTAGTTAAATAATAGTCATACAGCTTTAATATGGCGTCCAGCTGAGTTTTAGTATTAGGCTAAGTTTACAACCTAACGTATTAGCGTAGCGAGAATACATAAAAATCGCTTCTAACCAATATTTACACAGTCTTTGGTGTTTATCGCTGTGCAAGCAAATAAAAATTATGCAGTTTGTTAAAAAAAAGCTTTTTCTCATACTTAAAGCCCAAATAAATAAAAAATATACATATGTACATATTTATATAATAAATTAAACATCTCTTCTACTGCTATTATATACAATACAATATGCTTAAGTTTCGGTATAAATTGTCAAAGGGTTGTGGAAACAAAAAAAATATATTAGGGGAATCCCTACGTAGCAATATATCACACGTTTTGTTGCTTTCCCAACAACAAAATATGTGCTAGATTGGTACGTAGCAACTTTAAATCTAAAATGCTACTCATCGTAAACTCCCCTATTATAAAAAATTAGTCGTGTATAATTTTGCTGCAATTTAAACACTAGCTACGTTTTAATCGCCAGCGATTATGCTGGCGAAGAAGTTTCTTTGGATTGAGCGATTTCCATTGCATCGCGTAACGCTATTACTCTAGGTTGTGAACTTAGCCTTACTTTTATAATACTTTGAAAATGTGGTCGTCGTTGAAAACTTACACAGATTCTTGAGTTTGGTACAAAAATATTTACCAAGCCAAGAACGGTGTATTTATTTTGCCCTAGACACAATTCAGTTTGAGAATTTGGTATAAAATTTCAACATGTTTTGTTAACGTTCGCGTACGAAAAGAAGAAATCAAATCAGCGTTCGCCTATGTTATGTAGAAAAAATTCTCGCTGTTGTTCGTACTCATATATACTATGCAACTTATACCTGAATTTGTGAAGGCATGATGTTGAATCATTAGTACCCAAACAAACTTTAAGCGTGTGGGGGCGCCTTATTGATGCATATTTCACCACTGGTGTATTAAATATACCAACCAGTGTTACCACTCGACAATATTTTTAGGAACAAAAAATCCTACCGAATCAATTTCCAAACTACCAATTTTTTTTAATCATCAGATATTGATATTTTATTTCGTTTCTGATTTTACTTCATGTAAAAGTATGAATCTTTGATATTAATTCAATTTATATCAATTATTTTATGTCTAAAATGTAAAAAAAATACAATCGATATAAACATTTTATATTTGGTAACAAAAACAATGTGTTACTGTGCTCGCGCAATTTTATTTTTATTTATTTGTTTTCATTTAACCATGATGCAATAAAATTACGGAATGTCAGCAACATAATCTTAATATTTCGGTACGAGTTTAAGGCTATTTTAGCACGCTTTCAGTACGCTTTTCTACTTTCACATCACCATTGTATTACCGCCATTCGACAAAATTTATTTAAAATTTTTACAAATGTTCTAATAAACGAATACTATGCAACAACAGCTCAATGCATTTTTGACATTTCGAATAGGATTTATTTTCTATTATAACTTCAAAACTTTGATAGGATTGCAAAACATCTTTAAAATTTGGAATCGGAAATTTAAATCGATGAGAAATCAATTTCGAACGAAACCAGAACAGCCCTGAAATGAAACTACCAATTTATCAAAACGGCAACACTGATAGCAGCTCTACTTGTGGTATGTATAATAAGCTCATATAAAACAGGCAGTGTATTCACGGTGGAGAGAATACAGAGGTGGCGCCGATGACGATACCGCTACTCGGCTCTCAGTGATTTTGACAGAATCAGCTGTTTTGGTGACGTCATACCGTCGGTACCGAAACATTTAGGTTTCGAATAAAAGCGCACATAGGCCAAAAATATGGAAGAAATGCCTAACAAAACCCGAATGTAAGAGCCAATAGAGCTTTTTTACTGATTCAAATGAAAGATGTATATATGTCGGTTCGATGACATAATACAGAGAAACCCTTACTTGTTTGAAGCTTTTTTGTTCCAGCTGAATCGCACGATATCATTTTTGTAGGCCTGGGACAGATTCTGTAACCAGTTAACGACAATTTTCGAATCGGTATCGGTTTTGTCGACGTTTGATATCAAATATTTGTAAGTCAACAAGTACGATATCGACCCGAAACTTGTCGCTAACTGGCTACAGAATCTCTCCCCTGAAAGGCTTCTTCATCCGTCAAAGTATTTTTCTTGAACCTTGGATCGACTAAGGTTAAAACTGATAAAATAATATTTTTTTGTGGCGATAAGTTTAAGTGTTTTAGCCGATATCATATAAATTAGTAATGAAAGTTTTTTCTAAACCTGAAATGCATATAATGGCGAGGGTTTAATGTAAATAATCGGTATCGGATACCGAAAAGGAAGTATAGGGTACCGAAATCTTTTTTAAGTATTGGGTACCGAGTATTGGGGACAATTCAGCACATCACTAGACGCCCTCATTCTCGCCGCTCTCAGTTGTCAACTCTACGATGACGTCACTCTAAAATTACTCTCACGAATTCTGCTGCAATCGGCGCAATCTTGTATTATATCATTCTTGCAGTGTATTATGTACACACACACTAGCTTTGTTTCTTTACTTTCCTAGCAGATCATTATCAGGAAGAAGAATGGGAAGAATACAGAATTACGCTCACAGCGAGTGAAATATAGAAAAAGTCAAGAAACGCAAACTAGCAGAAACTAGCTAGTAAACACCTGACCGATGCTATTGACAACTGAACATATGTATTTGCTGCGAATTTTTAATCGCATTTTATGTTTAAAAATTGTTCACAAATACTCAGGTTTCGCCACACTTTATCAAATTAAATAAATCGCCCATTTTTATCAAAAAATACAAAAATATGTAAAAGAAGTAAATCAAAGTAGCTGTGTCTAATCTGTCTAAAGTTGGAGCAACAGCTGAATTTTTCACCGCATAACGTGAAAATGATGTGTTTCTTGTAATTTGCTTTTGTAATTTTTTACTTATATTCGGCTAACACTACCTTGTGTAAATGCGGCTATCTGTAAAGAAACAAAGCTACTGTGTGGTGTATTCAATATTCATTTTTTTGGTGAATTCTTTGGTCCACTGTCAATTGCTCTCAGAATTTGTGATGTGCTGAGTCGCTACTTTTAAGTATTGATCGATACTCGGTACCGATTTAAAAAGTATCAAATACTTTCGATGCTCGGTACCGAAATCTTGGAATTTCTAATAAATGCGCGCAACAGCCAAAAATGTGAGTTATATGTACACATACATTTAGTGTCAGATATTAAAAATAAATAATATTGCCACCAGAGCTATTGCAATTGGAAAGGCGGTTGCGATAAGTAAAAGAAGGCGAGAGTGTGTTTTGCGACATCAGTATCAGGGCGAATTTAATAAGGTGGTGTTACCGGCGTATCTGAATTTTTCGCCGTGGAGGACATTACATCAAAATTACGTGTTTGTTGTAGTTCATACTAATGACAGTATGAATATCTGCGTATAATTTGTAAGTGTAATATTTTACTTATACACGGTTAACACCACCTTATTAAATTCGCCTTGATCATTATTGTGCAGATTTAATTGCCTGCCTTGTTCGACGCACACATTATACTTCCTTCACTTAACTACATACATACAAACACATTGCTCATCTCTTGAGAAAGGCCCATCTTATTTGTAAATTTTGGGTTTTTAGGCGATGTCTTATAAAATATCAATAATTTTTACCCCCAAAAGTAGCCTATGTCGAGATAGGTCCTTTTCCCTTTAAAGCCACATTTCATTGGATTCCCAAACAATATTTTAACGTTTACCTAGCCAAAGATGTAGTTCAAGATGCCCCTATAATAGAATCTTAATTAAAATATAAAACAATTTCAAAGGAAACTTATTATTTTTTTTTAATTCAAAGTCAAACCATCTAAAGTGACTTAAGCTACTTGAATTGAACGGCACAGATATAATTACGAAAGTTTAGTGTGTCGAATCGGTATCGGGTACCGAAAAGGAAGTATTGGGTACCGAAATTTTTTTAAAGTATTGGGTACCGAGAATTCAGCACATCACTACTCAGAATGTCGCCTGAATAATTTTAATGACATTTCTTAACGTGGAGCTATTTGTGAACCAAATGAAAAAGTGGCGCATTTTAGGAGCTGGTGTAGTTTTCGTACTAATCTCAATGAATAAATAGTACCAAAATGTTAAAGGTAGAATTTTGATTTGAAAGAAATACTGGTGGAATAACAAATACACCAAAACGTTCTCTTTTTATTCAATCTAATCAGATTTGTACCAAAATCCATAAATTTACACCAATTTATACACCAGTGTGCTACTTGAGGTTCTGCACCACCATACTATAGCCGAGTACGTGACGATTGGCTCCACTAGAGCTATGTAAATCCAAAATACCATAGCCGGTCTTGCTAAAGGTTTTTCGACACTGTTCGAAAACTTTCGCTGCTCGATTTACCTTCAGCTCGAAGTGAGTTTTCCGTGTCAGCTTCGTATCTAGAGTTACCCCAAGATATTTCACATCACTTCACACAAGGCTGAGACCTTGCAATTTACTTTTCCGCGTAAACAAAACTAGGGTTGTCTTGCTGGGATTTAGAGCAAGACCCTGCAAATTGCAACATTCTCCATCTTATTCAGTGTTCTCTGTGTCTTAACACAAACTTCGCTGGGAGATTTACCTCATGACAGTGCACAAATCTTTCGTTTCCGTTAGTAGGGAGTCCACTACCAAACACCACAAAAGAGGTGAGAGCATTGCACCCTGCACCTGTTAAACGCCCCTTCAATGTCAGCAAATACTCCCATTGTGTATCCACCTGCTTCCAGCCATACCTCGATCTCTGTTGCAAGGTCATGTAGAGCTGATTCACAGGATATTGGGGAACATAAGCGTACATAAAATATGATGAATAAACACTAAGGGGCTATTTACCAAAACCCCAAAACCAGGGGCTCCAGACTTTTCAGTATGAATGATGTCAGGCTGATTGGCCTGAAGCTTTTTGCCAGCACATAGTCATCCTTTCCTGGTTTAGAAATGAAGACTGCCCTTACTTTCCTCCAAAGTGTGGGATCGTGGCCAAATGTCAGACATGCCTTAATGTATCTTATTAGAGCCCCTATTAGCCTGTCTCTCCCACATTTTCGGATACACACCATCTGGGCCTGGTGACTTAGTTCTAAAAAGATGCTAAACAAAACCTCACTGACTCCTCATTCACCCCCTGTGATGCTATGAACTAGTTTAGTCTGGTGGCTCTTTCCATCGCGCTGTCCTCCACCATATCTCTGCCTGCGTCAGGAATTATCTTGCTACCCGGAAAATGAGAGTTTTGTGTGTGCCTAGCAACGACTTGGCATAAGATCCATAAGATTTTCTGGGAGAATAAGCCTAACCGTCAGGTCCTGTTGAAATACCTTACACAGCCTGGCAGACTCTTTCATGTTGTCGATAGCATTGTAGAAGTTTTATAAGAGCTTAATTTTTACATTCGAATTTGCCTTTTATAATCCTTCTGCACGTTATGATATTCGGACCAGTCCGCTTCTTTTCTGGGTTTTAAAGCGCTATTCAGAAGTCTCCTGGACTTCTTTTGATGTTTGTTGAGTTCAGTGAACATACTTCCTCAAAACAACCAATCAAAGTACGCGTTACCTCGCGGGTCGCCTCTTCAATTGATTTAATGTTTTTGAGTTTAAGATGATCTGGTATTCGCGTTTCAAGGAGCAACCCAAACTTTTCCCAGTCCTCCTTACAAGAATTCCGACTGAACGATGTCCATAATCTCCCTCGAAGGAAGTTGGACTATAGAATCATATAGCAAGTAAGCGGAGACTACGATGGCCTCGGCGTGTTACCCGTCCGTATAGTACCCAATTTTTATCCCAACGATATCTTGGGAGCAGAACTCTCTAAGCATCGTGCACTCCACCGAACGCGGCACTAGAATGCATGCGAGCGATCTTTGTGTCCCTTGAAATTTAAGGACGTTACCCCAGAAATCCCTCCAAGTCCACTGATACGCCGCTTTTACGTGTGCTTTTTGAAAACTCCATGCGAAGTAATCGTAGCGCTTTCGACTGAAGCAATATTTTGGTATGAAACAAAATGATTTTGAAAGCTAATTTGATTCCCCTTCACAGAAAAATACTGCCATTGACCTTCAAGAAATTGGTAAAAAATAGTGTTCTTAAAAAAACATGCTAAATCTACCGGATTTGTTCAATATAAAAGATTTTTATATTTTATTACACTAATACTATAGATTTTGAGACAAGAAACACAATTCCACTGCTTAAAAATAAAAATAAAATTAACACCTCAGTTTGCATTTTTATACCCGACTGCACTTGTTCACAAGGGTATTAAAACTTTGTTCACATAACGGTTGTTTGTAACAGGCAAAACGATTCGAGATAGAAAAATGTATACATAAATGATAAGAATGAAAAACGGAATTGATTAAGCGGTTACTGTCTGTCCGTCCGTCCACCCGCCTGTGTACACGATAACACGAGTAAAAACTGAGATATCTAAACGAAACTTGGTATGTGTTTTTCTTTTCTTCGTAGGACGGATGGTATTGAAAATAGGCAAAATCGGACAATAACCACACCTACCTCCCATGTAATGGTGGTTTTCAGAAATATGAAAACTGCAATATTTTAGTAATTACTGAAGATTATTCACTCAAAAATTCAAAAATACACAAAATACAAAATTGATACACATATACATTTTTAGACGAAAAATAAGAATATAACAAATTGTTGGAAAACGGGCGTAGCCACGCCCACTTATAATTACATGTGTGTATCTTTGTAACCGCTCCATCAAATTTTCCAAAACTAGGCACAGTTTTTGACCTTGGTACACCATACCAAACGACTGAAAACTTTCAAAATGGACAATAACCACGCCCACATCTCATATAACGGTGATTTGGAGAAATACGAAGTCTTCGTTAAATCAGTAAATACTGAAACTAATTTATTAAAAATTGACATTTGCAATAATTTTTTGGCAAAAAATACGTTTACAATAAAATTTTGGAAAATGGGAGGAGCCCCGCCCACTTATGACCACATGTGTGTATCTCGGTAACCGTTCGGTCAATTCTTACCAAATTCGCTACGATTACACAGGCCGACAAAATTTAACCAACATTCAGACCCAGAAACCAGACTATATATTTCCGAAGGTTTATGATGCGCTGAATCCAAATCTGGCCTCAGAATTGCTCTATCAGCTCTGGTTCGAGATATCCTAACCTAAAAATGCAAAAACACCGTTTTTGCCCATATTTGAGGTTATGTAGCCTTGCAGATATTTTCTTTCACCAAAATAATAGGCTGGCATCTTTAAGTACAAGTCTTATTCTTTCAAATGGCGTTTTGTTTGCTCAAATATCTTTTTTTTTCGCTGAGATATCGCATTTTGAAATTTTCATGTTTCTAAATTTTCCTACACCTGAAAATCGATTGAGATAACATAGACATGATATAGTCGGTTCATTTTTTGGTTACATCTTATGATTGTTGTATCGAGAAAATTAGTAATCGACTATTATCATTATCATATAATTATTGTCCGTGCCACAGAAAAGCAAAATGTAAAACAACGGTACATTTTAGAAATGCTTAAAACTTCGATATTTCGAAATTTAAGAACGCTAATTTATTCAAAGTTGTTACTAACAACAATCCCTGGAAAATAAGTAACATTATTATAGAATTTTCGAAACGGGCCTGATACCGTCCACATATATCTATATAAGTTTATCTGTTTAAGGCTAACTGAACTTCTTCTTCTTCTTATTTAGCGCTGTAACCGCCTAAGCGATTTTGACCGAGTTCAACAAAGCACGCCAGTCGTTTCTTTTCTGTGCCAGCTGGCGCCAATTGGAAATGCCAAGTGAGACCAATTCCCTTTCCACCTGGTCTTTCCATCTCAGTGGGGGCCTCCACCTTTCCTACCACCAGCGCGTTCCGAATTGAATACTTTCAGAGCTGGAGCGTCGGTGTCCATTCGAACGACATGACCAAGCCAGCCGAACCGCTGTATTTTAATTCGCTGCACTGTATCCATGTTGTTGTAAAGCTCACACAGCTCATAGCTTCATCGTCTGCGGTACTCGCCGTCGCCAACGAGTTAAGGCCCGTAAATCTTCCGCAAATTCTTTCTCTCGAATACTCCAAGAGCCGCCTCATCGGATGTTGTTATTTTCCATACTTCTGCGCCATATACCAGCACGGGCATGATGAGTGACTTATAGAGTGTAGTTTTCGTACGTCGAGAGAGGACTTTACTCCTGAATTGTCTACTCACTCCAAAGTAGCACTTGTTGGCAAAAGTGATTCTGCGTTGGATTTCCATGCTGACATTATTATCGGTGTTAATGCTGGTTCTCAAGTAAACGAAATTCTCTACTTTCTCCAAATTATAACTGTCAACAGTTACGTGGGTGCCAAGGCGCGAACGTGCAGACTGTTTATTTGATGGCAGGAGATACTTCGTCTTGTCCTCGTTTACCACCAGACCCATTCACTTCCTAATCCAACTTTGAACAGGCAGCATAGACTTCGCGGTTTTTGATACCGATGATATCGATATCACCGGCATAAGCCAGCAATTGCACGCTCTTGTAGTAAATTGTTCCTGAGCGGTTGAGTTCTGCAGCTCTTATTATCTTCTCCAACATCAGATTAAAGAAGTAACATGAAAGAGAGTCACCCTGTCTGAAGCCCCGTTTGGTGGCGAACGGCTCGGAGAGGTCTTTCCCAATTCTAGCGGAGCTCGTGTATTGCTCAACGTCATTTTATACAGCCGTATCAGTTTGGCGGGGATGCCAAATTCAGACATAGCGGCGTATAGGCAAATCCTTTTAGTGCTGTCGAAAGCGGGTTTAAAGTCGACAAATAGGTGGTGGGTGTCGATTCTTTTCTCGCGGGTCTTTTCCAAGATTTGGCGTATTGTGAATACCTGGTCTATGTTGGATTTTCTAGGCCTAAAGCCACACTGATAAGGCCCAATCATTTCATTGACGGTGGGCTTCAGTCCTTCACACAATACGCTCGATAAGGCCTTGTAACCTATGCTTAGAAGGCTGATCCCGCGGTAGTTGGCGCGAATGACGGGGTCGCTGTTCTTGTGGATTGGGCAGAGCACACTTAAATTCCAGTCGTCGGGCATGCGTTCATCTGACCATATTCTACATAAGAGTTGATGCATATACCTTATCAATTCCTCGCTACCGCACTTGGCAGGCTGTCAGCTCCAGCAGCTTTGTTGTTTTTCAGCCGTTTTATTGCTATTCGTACCTCGTCGTGGTCAGTCGGCGGAACATCGACTCCGTCATTATCGACTGGGGGCTCGGGTTCTTCTTCTCCACAACTTTTCGTACTGCTACCATTCGGTAGCATGGAAAAGTGTTTCCCCCATAATTTAAGTACGTACTGAACATCGGTAACTAGGTCGCCGTTGCTGTTCTTACAGGAGTATGCCCTGGTCTTGAAACCTTCCGTAAGTCGCCTAACTCTCTGGTAAAATTTTCGGGCATTCTTCCTGTCGACCAGCATTTCAAGCTCTTCGCACTCACGTGTTTCGGCCACTCTCTTCTTATTGCGGCAAATACGTCTCGCCTCCCTCTTCAGATCCCTATAGCGGTTCCACATAGCGCGCGTTGCGCCCGATCGCAGCGTGGCCCCGTAGGCGGCATCTTTTTTCTCTGCAGCTTCCTCTTCATCCCACTCCCCATCGTACCAGTTGTTCCATATATGTAATTGTAATATTGGCAGTAAGCTAACTTCTCAATGTGTAAGCATTCCGAAAACAAAGCGAGACTGTCTAGTACCGTTTTTGTCAACTTATTGTGTACTTGAGTGCCGTTTTTGTATATGTGTTGTGTACATGTTTAATTATAAACGTATGTGTTCCTTTTCTTTCTTACGTGTTTATTGATATATCTGTACTGTACCAATATAGGAGTATTACATATATGTGTTGTTCTTTCGGGCTCGCTGAAATCAGACTACTTCTTCGGCGGCGGTACTTAATCAGCGGGAAATGTGGTTCCACTGCTCGCATATGTCGGTTTGTCGAAGAGTGCTCTCTGAGAGCAGGTGTGAGAGTCCAGTAGCGAATGCATTGACTGTCTGTTGTGATTGCAGCTTTTCGACGTTAAGCTTTCCTTGCATATTCGGGGGCACATTTTTTGCTGCACAGAAGCGGGTGCGTATCTTGGCTGCAACAAAATAGTGGTCCGAGCCGATGTTTGGGCCTGGGAGTGTACGTACGGCCAAAACACTGGAAGCATGCTTTCCGCCTATCACAACATGGTGGTTTTGTTACTCGTTTTTCGATCCGGAGACAACCACGTATCTTAAAGAATCTTTTTATGCTTGAACGTAGTACTGCATACTACCATGTTTCGGGCCCCGGCGAAATCGATCAGCCTCGGTCCGTTGTCGGACGTTTTCGTGGGGGCTGAATTTTCCGAAGATCCAGCTGTGCATCCCTTCTCACAATTTTATATCACTCGAATAAAAAGTAAGCTGTAGTGCAATTCAAGATCTTTAATTAAGAAGTATCTTGGCCCTTTGATAGCCAAATTATAACGACTCTGAAGTTAAACTTCCTAATTTCGTCCGAAATTTTTGCATTTTTTTCTTTAAATTTCAAAGTAAAAACTCGTACAGCAGATTAGAAGTTTGGTTTAAAATTGGTACAACCTGGCTCTCAGAAGGCCTGAAGATTTCCAGCTTGGCTCAAATTAAAGATCTTGAATAGGACTACAGCGTACTTGTTATTCGAGTGATAAAAAATTATGGGAAGGATGCACAGCTGCATGCAAATAAAAAAATGCAATCAAAAATTGATTTCTTAAATTGAGGTGTTAAAACTTTATTTCGATTTCTAAACAGTGGAATCGTGTTTCTCGTCTCAAAATCTATAACTTAAGTATAAGATTTTGCATGTTTTTCTCCAAAAATACTATTTTTGAAACATTTTTTTATGGTGAAGGAGTAATTGTGGGTCAATGGCAGTATTTTTTCGTGAAAAGGAATAACATAAACTTTCAAAACCATTTTGTTTAATTTCAAATTATTGCTTCTGTCGAAAGCGCTACTATTAATTCGCATCTGGTGTTCAAAAAGCACACTGTGCGCCCGCGGCATACCCATGGTTCCTGAATTAGGATTATTTGGAGTCTGTACACAGTTTCGCATGCCTACTACATAATAGAGCAGTAGGCGATTTGCTATGCTGCATATTAATTTGTTTAAAAATAATTTCATTCCTACCTAGAGGAGATAAAACCATAAACTACTTCTTACCTGTTTCTCCTTCTTTATCCTGGACCCAAAAATGTATTCGTCCCAGGTGTAGGTGAGGGCAATACCCGCGTTTAGTTTAAATAACTTTCAGCGAGCCTTCGTCAATGCCCACCACCAGGAAAGAGCCTTCTTCATCACTGGAAGTCGGTCCTGTCCTGGTGTATGAATAAATACGCCATTGGCTCGTATTCAGTCCCATGTTCTGCCTGCTGATATGTTTCAGAACCTCGTTTGGTTTCCGAGACGGCCCCGGTATCCAAGCAGTGGCTCTCACCATTCTGCAACTGCATCCATCTTTTAGGTTGAATTTGCAGTTTTCGCAGGGGTTACATCCCTGCTGTTATTTTGAACACAGCTCCTTCACTTACAACGTTTTTCCACATTACCGTTTCTGGTAAATTTTTTTAATACCCCTTTCCCATTTCTTCCTGAATATTCTTCCCCACTATTTATTAGCCTCTTATTTTTCATATCATTCCAATTTTCGAAATGTACTTTACGTTTTTTTACCATTATTGCACATTTGCATTACGCTTGTTAATTCTAAATTGGCCATGGTCACCTGCACTTAAAACGTTTTTCCAGTCACTACTTCCCTGTAGTCAAATGTACTAGTTGTAAACTACCTCACAACTAGTATGAACCGCATGCCCAAATAGTCAGCCACCTATCTTTTTTCCATGCAATCAACTGGTATTTTTAACACGGGGATGTCCTACGAGATGGCCATTGTCAGATTTCGGTCAGAAATATACTAGTCTCATACTAGTTCAAAATAGACAGAAAATTACTAGAAGAAGAAGAAGAAGAAGAAGAAGAAAAAGAAGACACTTTAATACATTACAAATTTTTATTTAGCAGTCTTAGATTTGCCAATAATTAGTGTTAAATTTTTTAAGTATTAATTAAAAGGAAAAATAAATACATAAATATTTCAAACTTTCGAACATAAATTTAAATGCATTTTCCATTAAATGATATTAAAAGTAAAAGCTTTCAGGTACAATAATACTATATTTTTATCTTTTTTAATAACGAATGCTTTAGTTCATTTTTGAGGGAACTAAAATAACAATACAAGTTTTCATTAAAATCAATTCAATTCATTAACTTTGCACATTTCAGTCCTTTCTTTTTAAAATTTTTTAAAAGTAATAATTAATGTTTAAAATTTGAGATTTGGACGAGAATAAAATAAATAAATAATTCAATCAGTTATTAAATATTCTTAAGTTTTGTCTATACTTTGGCTTGTTGATTGATAAATAAAATTATTCAAATAATTAGAGTGAAAGCTCCCATAAGCGGACACCGATGGTCACCTACTTTTTGTCCGCCTATGAGAGATGTCCGCTTATGGGAATTTCGTAAAAAATAAAATCAAAATTAAAACATAAATAATTTATATTGCAGATTTCTAAATTTAAATAATATTTATTCTTTAAAAGGCAAAAACAGGACGAATTAAGAATAAATTCTAATTTATGGCGTTTTCTTTCCTACCGACAAATCTCATTGCCCACTTCGCTCAAGCAGCAAGAAGAAGGCAACGAAAAGGCAACACTTTTTCTAGAAAAGAAAATATCTTTGACTATGGGCTATGTTCTTGTGTACATATACAAATGTAGAAGCGCCAGAGTCAACATCTGACTGAAAAAAAAAAACAAAATTGACCGCTTGTTTGAGTTTCGCGTCCGCTTATGGGAGATTTTTTTTCATAACTGGGCATTTTTGAGTGTCCGTTTATCGGAAAGCCCGTGTATGGGAGAGCACTTTGTATAGAAAAAAAAACAAAAATTGTTCGTTCCCAAGAATGTGTCCGCTTATAGGAGATGTCCGCTTATTAGAGCGTCCGTCTATGAGAGCTTTCACTGTATATTAATTGTGTAATTAACAAGTAAGAAAGTCTAAGTTCGGGTGGAGCCGAACATTAAATACCCGGCGCAAGTATTAAATATATGTTTTTTCACCTTTCCGAAAACTACCGCTAGATGGTAAGCCGGGGTGTATCAATTTTGAGTAAATTAGCGTCCTTAAATTTCGAAATATTGCAGTTTCAAGCATTTCTAAAATTTACCGTTATATGAAAAGCGGCCGTAATTTTAGTCCGATTTCAATAATTTTTAACGTTTTGCTTTTATGTGGCAAGCACAATAAAAATACCGAGTTTGGTACAAATTGGTAGAACGGTTACCGATACACATATATGTGATCGTAAGTGGGCGGTGCCACGCCCATTTTCCAAAATTTTACCATAAGCGTATTTCTTGGTAAAGAATTGTTGCAAGCATCAATTTTGCATAAATTAGCTTTAATATTTACTGATTTATCTAAGATTTTGTATTTCTCTAAATTACCGTTATATGGGATGCGGGCGGGGTTATTGTCCGATTTTTGAAATTTCCGGCCATTTGGTATGTTGTACCAAGGCCAGCAACATTTTCCAAAAATTTATAATATTCGTTTTCGTATTTCTGGAAATTA
>NW_023458580.1:592986-595119 GCF_013731165.1 Rhagoletis pomonella | reverse complement strand
TTTTGTGTACTCTATTGTATTAAACTGCCGAAGTCAAATAGAACAGGGCATGAATAAATAGTTTTGTACTTGGCGCAAGTCTGGTCATTTTCGAACTAGTTCGGTTTTAGTCAAGAAATTCTAGTTGTTAACTAGTATTTTTCCTGACTAGTTTGGGGGTTCACTGCTGGGTTACTTTGGAGCGTAGGTTAATGTCCGAAAACTGATGGAAATAGAGAAATTTCGCGACCTATGATAAGCGAGAGTATTTTTAACGGTAATCTGCGAAAAAAAAATTAGTTTTGAGTAAATTGCCGCTTACATCGTTATTCGCGGCGACCATTCAAATATTGCGAAAATTCAAGGATACAATTTTAAAATGACAAATTCAATATTTACCAGCCCTTCTGCACCAGAAATTTGAATCTGTTTAAATTCTACAGGATTTCCGCATTAATTTTATACCCATACTTCTTCTCTAAGCACATTTCTCTGAATTTTTTAAATCATTCTTAAATTACTGACGTCAGAGTGAAAAACTAAAAACGCAATTTTCCTATATTTGGCCCATGGTTTCGCGAATATATTGATATTTGTGTTTAAAATTTACTATCGCGCGGTGTTATACGTCTGACGAGCTAGACATTTATAAAAAAATATTAATTATTAAATAAAAAAAGAAATATAGCCAATACTGGTCAAGAAAAGGAGTTTCTATTATTGCCATCAGTGCAAATTACAAATCCAGAAAATCCCGGGATTACTTGCCAAGAACCCCGGGATTAACATTCCTAGTACAAGAGTATATGGGTTATAAAGCACAAATCGTAAGGATCTGTTGATTTTATGTTTCCCGTTTGTCATATATAATGTTCCATAATGCCGAACTACAAAAATTTTCACAATGTATACTTTCCCAAAACGCATCCGAAAAGTCATCGAAACGCATCGCTAGAGTAATCAGCGCATCAGAAACAAAATTTGGTGCTTCGCTTGTTCTTGGGTACTATTAGAGCTGTAGCAAAACGTATGTATTCGTTACTGAGTAACGAATACAACCCCTGACTCGAAGTACCGAATCATTACTCACATAATAATCTATACTAGCATGTTCCGTATATGCACCATCATCGTGAGTCAATACAACACAACATTTTGTGCGGTAACGAAACTGTTTTTCGTATCGATACTAAAGTGTGTTGCGTGTGTATGTACGTACATGCATGCATGATTCGTGTGAGGTACAAGTGCAGAGAACTTATAATTACTGAGAAGACGCAAACAACAAATGGGAACTATTGAATGTCGGAACTTAACAGATTTAGAAGGTTTTAACCACGGAATCCACTTTTTGCAGATTTTTTGGTGGTTGATTCTGTTAAATTCACTGTTAGCGGCACAAAATAATGTCTAGCAACATGTATATTGATATACTTCGTGTTGCAGGGTAGTAAATCGGAATTCTGATATTTTTACTTAATATTGCCAATTTTTAATTATTTTTTTAATTTTTGCTTTTTTATATGCAAAACAATTATAATGATAAGAAACTTAAGGTTTGAGCAATAAAGCAAATAATGAACCGGAATTATTTGATGCAAAAACCTTCCGATTAATTGATGCCCAATACCATTTGCTTATTTTACATATTCCATAGATTGTTCATTTTTTAGGTACTTGTATTAAAAATGTTTTTTTGACCAATTTTAGTACTTTTTGGTATATTTATCTTTAAAAAAAATATATTTGGCAAAAAAAAATCGAAATCATTGAAAAAATTATGTACATGCAACTGAATAAATGAATTGAAACAGAAAGTATTTACAAAGAAGTTTTTATTAATTTTTCGCAAATACATATAGGTATGTGGCTATGAAATATTTTTCCGTAACTAAAATATCATAGAAGCATATTACAGGTTTGTGGGCATTTTGGGAGAATATGTCGTTATACAAAGACATTTGCATACGACATATCTCGAATATACGATCATTGGGGTTTAAAAGGCGGAGATCGTCAGGGTCTTTAAAATTTTTCGCTCGAATAAGGGCCTCTGAATTTTTATCTAATGGATTATCTAATTTCATCATAAGATGAAGACAATGGCTACATTTTAACTTTAATAGTACCTTTTGGTAAATGGCATACCCTGTG
>NW_023458580.1:591829-592886 GCF_013731165.1 Rhagoletis pomonella | reverse complement strand
CCATTTTGGTGGTTGATCAAGTGCACACCAGGCGAATATCATAATATGGTCGAACTGTTCAATCCACTTTTCAATGTATTCGATACATTATTCTAAGGAACAAATGAACAAAATCTTTAGAATCAAAAAAGAATCAAAATTAACATTCGAACCGTAGAATTGACGTGAGAGATCTTTTTAGTTTTTATTAGTCAAAAATTGCATGTACGTATGTATGTTGGGCGCTCCTATCGGTAAAATTTACGTACAACAATATTTCTTCGATTCAATTTACGTACATTTTCGTGATTTTGTGGTTAGTTTCGGTACACGGTACATGGCTACAAATTTACATACTGTACGTGTCATACACGTACAGTTGGTCACACTATATATACCAATGCTGGGCACACCAACACAGTCTCATTTTGTCGTGGGAATAGTGCGTCGCGCTCAGTTATGGTTGCCACGTTTTTATAAATGTACTAAAACTGGTATTTTTCATGCATGTGCAGAGAACTTATAAAATAGAGAAGATGCAAATTTTGGTTGCATCGAACATTTGTCTGGAACGTTTAGAGGACGGAATTTCACCATTCTATTTTAACATTTCGAGGTTTCTTAACATTTGAAATTTAACATTTTTGTGGATTTCTCACCAAATGCTCTTTCAACAATGTCGCTTGAATGTTCCTTCAATGTTGCTTGAACCTTGTCAGATTGTTGCGGGGGAAGATAAGTTATTTCAATAAGTTCAATATTTATTGAATTAGTAAATGTTAATAAAATTTAAAATAAAAAAAATTGAAATAATCTATCGTAAATTAAAATGAAATAAAATTAAAATAAAATAAAGTTCTAATGTGCGTTGACATGCAAATTCGTTGTATGTATGTATGTACATCCTTTTCTATCAGTTTTCCAATTAGGTACTTTTTATTGGCCTTCATGTAATTGCGCCAAAAATGGCAATAATTGGGGAAGGCGATTTTTTCTCTCTTTCTCCTGTCTCTATTATATATATGCCAAACATGTAAGTATCAAATGTCAAATATGAAAATGTAAATATGTATGGATA
>NW_023458580.1:590338-591729 GCF_013731165.1 Rhagoletis pomonella | reverse complement strand
TGTACTCAATATTTTCTACTGCTGTATTTACATCAAAATCGTCCCCGCTATTATAAAAATGGGATAATATATTCGAAGTCTTTAGCATGTCTGCCCCATTGTCAGATGTTATTGACACAACTTGACTTAAATGAATATCATATTTCTCAAATACCGATAAAATTTCTTTTGCGAGATTTTTCGATGTATTTGCACCAACTCTCTTAAGTTCTGACATTACAAGAATCCGCGAACGTATTTCGTTATTAGTGATGAATTGGGCACTGATTCCGAAGATGTTCCTGGAAAGCCGAGTGGCAGTATTAATTTTCAAAGATATGAGACGATATTTCATTTCCTTTTGTATTTTAATTCTTATATTTTCTGTCACAAGTTTTAAAACACCCTTGCATTTATTAACATTTAAAATAAAAATTTTTCCGCACTTGTCTTTAAAGCCTTGGCAAATGGGATTGATTATGTTTTTCATATTTTGTGAGTTCAATACAATATATAAGACCGAATCAATTCTTTTTTATTAACTTTAACTTTTGTCGTCTGGTGCTTAATAGTTCTAATAGAGCCAACACTGCAGGAGGGCAATGTTTGTCATTTTCTACACATACTTTATGGACTTGTAATAAATGCTTTCTTAAATTAAATGTTCGACCGGTTTTTTAAATTTTATTACAAGTTTTACATTTAAGGTTTCCATCGTCAGGGGGATCAAAATATTTCGAAATTTTAAAAGCGTTTTTCCGTGATGACATGTTTAGTTATTAGCTCGCAAATTTGTATTAAAAGAACGGGTACGACATTCACTAATAATTGCTGTTTGTTATTATCCTTCTTCTCTATGGCCAAACGGAGCACAAGTAGCAACTCCGGGAGCAAGAGCAGAGCGATAGCACATCAATAGCAATAGTGAAATTTTTATTTTGTTGCTGTGCTCCGTCTTGCTCTAGTTCTTTCTGCTACTGCTCCGGCTACAAATAGCAATTCGTTCGTTTTGCTACCTGCTTCGTGGTGCAACGCGACGTAGCACGAAGTAAAACAAGAAAGATGTCGGTCCAAACATGGTATTATACTACATATTTGTAACAAAAACAGTTTACTGACAGAAGGAAAGAGACCTTTGTTTCTTTCCAAAAATAAAATTAAACAAATATGTTTACCGGTGAAGTAATAAAACAGCTTTCTCGCTTTATATTCTGAAATTCGGCAGCCGTATAGGCAAATTTACAAATAAGGCAGTGTCAAAATCTTTCTTCTCTCTCTAATATTACTTCACCTGGTATTATACATATTTCCACCATGGGTGGGGTGCATGCAATAACACCATACGCAATAATTCCCATTACTTGAACATTAAAAATCATTTTCAGAAGTGATAACTAGTGTCATTTTATTAT
>NW_023458580.1:586250-590238 GCF_013731165.1 Rhagoletis pomonella | reverse complement strand
TCAAAATTAATATTTACAATAATTTTTAGACGAAAAATAAGAATATTATACATTTTTGGAAAATGGGCGTAGCCACGCCCACTTATGGTTACATGTGTATATCTTAGGAACCGCTGCACCGATTTCTTCCAAACTTGGCACAGTTGTTGGCCTTCGCACAGCATATCAAACGGCCGAAATTTTTTAAAATCGGACTATAACCACGCCCACATCCCATATAACGGTAATTTTCGGAAGTACGAAAACTGCGATATTTTAGTAACTACTGAAGATTATTCACTCAAAATTGATATTTATAACAATTTTTAGACGAAAAATAAGAATATTATAAATTTTTGGAAAATGGGCGTAGCCACGCCCACTTATGGTCACATGTGTATATCTTAGGAACCGCTGCACCAATTTCTTCCACACTTGGCACAGTTGTTGGCCTTGGTACAGCATACAAAATTGTCGAAAATTTTTAAAAGTGGACGATAACCACGCCCACATCCCATATAACGGTAATTTAAAGAAATACAAAATCTTCGATAAATCAGTAAATATTGAAGCTAATTTATTCAAAATTGATGCTTGCAACAATTCTTTACCAAGAAATACGTTTATGGTAAAATTTTGGAAAATGGGCGGGGCACCGCCCACTTATGATCACATATATGTATATCGGTAACCGTTCTACCAATTTGTACCAAACTCGGTGTGGTTATTGTGCTTGCCACATGAAAGCAAAGAGTTGAAAATTATTGAAATCGGACTAGAATTACGGCCGCTTTTCAAATAACGGTAAATTTCAGAAATGCTTGAAACTTGAATATTTCGAAATTGAACGACGCTAATTTACTCAAAATTGATACACCCTGGCTTACCATCTAGCGGTAAGTTTCGGAAAGGTGAAAAAACATATATTTAATGTTTGCGCCGGGTATTTAATGTTCGGTTCCGCCCGAACTTAGACTTTCTTACTTGTTTCATTTACATATGTTCTGACTAAATAAATTTCTAAAGAGAAAAATAAACTCCAAAAAGAAAAAAAGATAGGCATTTCGCTGATTTTTTCATGTAAAGTGCAAAACCGGCGATTTTTTGAAATGTTTGTATGGTGAACCCCCAGAGGGGTTCCAGGGGGTGTGCCACTGGCATCGGTGGGTCGGGCCTCCAAAGTTAGTGGGGGTCGGTCATACATTTGGACTCGATTGGAGCACTCTAAATGGGTCAAAGTGGGATTTTTCAAAATTTGCCCCTACCCAAAAGTTCGACCCAAATTGGGGGACATCAGAATTCGTTTTAGAGGTATGGTTCCTTCGGCAAAGTTTCTTATTTTGATCCCTAGAATACCATTTTCACAGAGCAATGAGCGATTTTTAAATCGACCCGCCCTAATGTACATACATATATGCATATATGTACCTTTTGAGCAAATACTTACTGCTACAAGATTCAAAATCCATTGATCGAAAAGCAAGCTGCTTCATGAAAATTTTTTAGGTTTTAATATAATGAAAAGTCAGGGACAAAAACGACTGTTTTAAATAATTGTCGGTCCATAAATCCGATGTAAGTCCATAGGCACTGAGATCCTTTAGTTCCATTTTTAAGGAATCATGCGCTATATCATATAGATTGTCTATATTTCTTGATACAGTTGTTGGATGGGGTAATAACTGATGAATATCTACGTTCGGCCCATACCTAGCTCCAATTGAAAGCATTAGGTCCGTATATTCGATCAAGCCTGCGTCTTCCACCAATTTAAATGGTCTGCAATTTTTTATGACCGATTTGGTAAATTTATCAATAACATTTTTGTTTGTATTATGGTTAACTTGTATCTTTCGCTCATCTTCCGAACGGTTCTTTAAATTTTTATAACATTTATGTTTCACAAGGTTTTACGTGCTATTCGTAAATTTCAAAACGCTGTTACAATTTTTGCATGCCACAACATCTCTTATCACACTGCCACTATTTTCAACCTTGCAAAAAATTCCCAAACCTTGCTTTTTCCAGTTTCAATGATAATTGTGTACTCCCCTTTTACAACAATATCCTTAATTTCATTAAATTGTTGACTCAGTTCAGGAATAGAGCGGCTTGACGTTGGAGATTCATCTAATGTTAGCTGTTTTTGTAAGCATATGTAGAAACACAGGTGTGCAATGTATTACAATATGGCAATTGTTAATGGAAAATGCACTGATATTTGCTGTCAATCATCCATCCATTATTTTTGAGGAAATGTATCTGAGAACAAGTGCGCTCGGGTATAAAATGTGTGTATTGAAACAAATAGCTGCCAAAAAATTCTACTTTGTTTTATCTCCGAATTCACAAACCAAATAACAAATTCAAATATTTACTAAAATATATCGACCAAGCATCTACGGTCCGTAATATGCAGGCAAACATGTTGGTGGGAAAACCCTGTCGTTTTTTCCCTTCTTTATTTGCTTGCTTAGCTGAAAACCATGAGTGTACCCCATCCCTGTTAACAGAATTCGGGGAACAATGAATTCACATAACAATGAGCGTCGACCATTCATTGCTCCCACTGCTTAACGATCGGCAGAACTGGTTGGCGGAGTGGGTGTGAGTTTCGTTTGTTTATGGGATGAATTAACAAGCTTACCTGTTAGTGAAAGACAAGACTAGTTTCAACACAACAGCGGCGCTAGACTCGAGTTATGAGATGAATTCATAAATTCTGTGGTGCATTCATAACATGAGTTGATTCTTGCAACCCTTTAATACACACGCAACACACTTCAGTATAGATACGAAAAACAGTTTCGTTACCGCATAATATGTTGTGTTGTATTGATTGACGTTGATGGTGCATATCAGGGATGAGAAAGTAGGTACAACTGTACCTCTTTCCGACGTTTGATGACTTAAAGGTACATTAGGTACAGTCAGTAGGTTTTAATTACAATTATTATTTTTGACCCATATTCGCATTTTGATTTCTGGAAATATATTTAAAATGCTTTCGAAGTTACTTACGGCAATTTGATTATTTTCTCTAGACTTGTTTCACCTATTAAAAGGAATCGGATAAATTAGCAGACTTTTCGTGTTGTTGCTGGATACAGAAGTATACTTCGCAAAGTGTGTTTTTTGTCTTTTTCGCCAATATTTTTCAGTAGTCAAAATTTGACAAAAACAACACTTCTCCGATTCCCATTAGACTATAGTCTATAGATATAGGCTCAGTTAAAAAAACAAAAACCTAATCATGTTTAAAGTACATCCATCCTTTGTATTCATGTTTTAAATAGAATTTATAAAAAAAACTACGAATGAATGATGTAACTTTTTTTAGGTACAATCTGTCTCATTTAGGTACATTTATTTTATAATATTAGGTACAATCTGAAATTTCCATTTCTCATCCCTGGAGCATATACGGAACCAAGGCGAATGTATACAAGGTGTGTTGTCCAATCTGCTGATTTCTTCTTCTTTTTTCTTTTCTTTGTTTTTGCTTTTACTGATTTGACAGCATACCCCTGAATTCCAAAAACAAAATACATATACACTTTGGGGCGAATTGAGATTTGACATTTTGCCCCTGATACAAAATACATGTGGTTGTTGTTTGTTGTATTCTTGGTACCACCTTGTATAAATTCGCCTTGTACGGAACATGAGAGTAACGAGATTATTATGTGAGTAACGATTCGGTACTACAAGTACTAGTACCCAGTGTTGCCAGAATATTTTTGTACCCCATCCCCATATCGGGCCGCAGTTATCCCCAAAAAATCCCATTTTTTCTTTTAAATCATCATTTAAATCCCCTTCAGTAAGAAATACAAAAGCATCTATTCACATTTGTTTCAGTTCATTTTAATCCAGTTTTCATTTTAATACAGTTTTCATTTTAGTACAGTTTTCATTTTAACATAGTTTTCATTTTATTACAGTTTTGAATACTTTTCTCTACACATTTTCACAAATTTATATATGTATATGTACGTATGTACATATA
>NW_023458580.1:576955-586150 GCF_013731165.1 Rhagoletis pomonella | reverse complement strand
TTTTGCCTCCCCACAAATCGACCCGGCCTAATGTACATACATATGTATATGTACATCAACAAAGTATCAACTAAATCTCACACTTTTTGTTATCTTATACATAAATGCAGTTCTATATCCCATTCAATTCTAGGCTAATAAAGTGCAAGTTTGAGGTGGCTACGAAATATCAATGATTTTTGGCAATTTTTTTTTTACGATGTTGTGTATTTTTCTCCATATAAAAAATTGTCGATCGTATTTAAGAAAATGTGTGGCACCAACGATAAAAACAATACCAAAAATCAATGGTATTTTGTAGCCACCTCAAATTTGCACTTTATTATACTAGTATTGAATGGGATATAAAACTGCCCACCCAGACAATTTGTAAAAATTCCGAAAAAGTGTGAAATTTTGTTGCATTTTTTAATTTCGTATAAGATAACAACAAATTTATAGTTTAAACTTGTCATATAGTTATGATATGCACTACATATCGCACACTGAATAACAAGCCTTTTCCAATACTATTAATTTACATATTAACACTGAGATTGTTGATGGCCGTTTCAGAAAAAAAAACTCCTAGTAAGCAGGACTGAGTAATAATTTATATTAAATTCCTTGCAGTAGAGATCTACATAAGCCTATAAGTTTAATGTGTTTTGCAGGTTTATCTAAAAAATGCATTTATTTACCTTTATTTGATTAGGCGAAAGAATCATACAAAAAGTAATGGCAGCGCTGAATGAGTTTGATTGTCGTCTTGATAAGGGAATAATTGTTACAGACAGGGGCTCCAATATGAAAGCTGCATTCAGCACATATGATCACATATTCTGTGTCAGTCATCTGCTGCACAACATAGTGGACAAATCAATAGAGGAGTTTCCAGATATTAAGGAAATATAAAAATATATATATAAAATATATATGTACAAAACTTGTAACATACATATTTTAAAAAGTCTGGATCCAATGCGCAATTAACAACCACACTGAAAAGTTTTTCTGTAACTAGATGGAACTCAATTTATTATTTATTGCAATCAGTGGAAAACAATTGGATCGAAATTATAAATGTTTTGCAGAAAACAGGACAGAACCATAGAATGAGTAACGTCAACCTAAATATTTTAACAGATATAATAAACATTTTAAAAAAATTTCGAAGAATCTTCAAAAAAGTTAGAAGGGGATAGTTACCCTACTTTACATTTAGTTATTGTGCATGTTTACTTTTTAAAACGAATTTGTGAAACAAATACTAATGACGAATTAGAGAACATAAAATCATTTAAATTTAAACTCACGACATTATTGAATGATGTGGTTATTAGAAACCTAACTATTTTTCACAAAATTGCTTTATTTTTGTTCCCACCAACCAACAAATTATTACACTTCACAAATGAAGAAAAGAATTATGTTAAACGGTCGGCCGCTGTGGTGTAGTGGTAAGCAGTGCGCGCTTCCACTCCACAGCACCTGGGTTCAAACCCTGGTCAAAGCAACATGACAAAAAAATATAGAAAAAAGGTTTTTCTTAACAGCGGTCGTCCCTCGGCAGGCAATGGCAAATCTCCGAGTGTATTTCTGCCATGAAAAATAGCTTCTCATTAAAATACAATCGCCGTTCGGAGTCGGCGTAAAACTGTAGGTCCCTCCGCTTTGTGTGACAACATCAAGGCGCACGCCACAAATCGGAGGAGAAGCTCGGCCAAACACTAACATATGTGTAAGCGCCAATCTATATATATATATATAATATTACAAAAACATGTTAGAAGCCTTAGCTATTGAACAAGATCTTAGCAATAATGAAATAAGTCCAATGAATCCTCTTTCAAACAATAAGGAACGTCTTTTCTCAGGATTTCTTCAGCCTTTAAATCCAGCAAATAATCTTGATCGTGTTCAAAATGAATTACTATTATACGAAAATGTTAACGAAGCAATGCATGATAATTTTGATGTTCTACAGTGGTGGGAATTAAATAAGCTGAAATTTCCATTACTTTTTAAGTTGAGTTTAAAAATATTAGCAGTACCGGCAAGTAGTGCCTCATCTGAGAGAATATTCTCAAGTGCTTGAAATTTACTTTCTGAAAAGCGTTGTGTTATAGGGTCTAGCCCTGTTTCGGTAGGCAAAATAATGTTTTTACATACGAATGTGTAAATTAATTAATTATTTCTAGGAGTTTTAATTATTTAGTTTTAATGTATTTTGATACTCAACTTTTTCTAAATATTATTAAATTACTGAAAGACTTAGTTTTTTAAATAAGATTTTTTGTTTCTATTTTATAGATAGTTTTAAGTTCCAGAACACTGAAATGTTTTACATTTTATTTTCCAATAAATAAATTATGTTTATATGTATCTTTCTGTTGCATACATAAGTGAATTGCTTTAATTTTATTTAATAGCTTCGAATAAGCAAAAAAAAAATTATTATAGTATTATATGATGCTTTTAATTTCAATTCAATCGATCCATTTGCGACACGATTTTATTTCCCAACTCAACTGCTCTTTGGTCGAAATGAAGAAGCACGTATATATGTTTGTAAGCATAAAAGTATATTAGACTGTGTAAAATAAAAAGACTAATTTCTTTCTTTCGGTCCCATATAAAAATTTCATTGTCGGTCACAAAAAAAATAATTGTGGCAAAATTTCAGTCCACTGTGTTCATTTTTCAGTTAGCGCTCGCAAAAATAAAACTGTTTAATGAAAAAACCTTTTCGCGCACATTCAGTTTTAGTACAATAAGTGCAAGCTTGAAATAGTTAGTTAATTTTTGGGAATCTTTTTTGTTGCAGGTTTCGTATATTTTTTCCATATAAACACTTTGTATGGAAGAAAATTGCTGACACGCTCAACAAAAAAAATCCCAAAAATCAAGGGTAAGTTTAGCTACTTCAAACTGGCCCCTTATTGTACTAAAATTTAATATGATACAAAACTACATACCTAGAATTTTTGAATTCTGAATAAAAAGTTTTAAATTTTGTGAACATTTCACTCAAATTGATCTAATTCTTTATTCTATATCGTCGTTTAAAGTACAAAGCCGCGTATCGTCGTTCTTCAAAACCGCGTAACTGACATTTGCCGTCAAAAATTGGATTTGCCCACGCAAGCTCTTGGCTCAATCCTTATCCATTCGTCCTGAAATATACTAGCCGGAAATGCGATTCTTTATAAAAAAGAGAACCATTTTGAAATATGAGTGTTTTTACTCTCTAGAAAATATTTTATGCAACCTTACATACGCGGTTTTGCATTTTGTTGATACGCGGTTTTGTACTTTAAACGACGATATACACTAGGGTGTTTTTTTTCGGCGACTATTTTGTTACTCCCACCACGAAATTTTGTGGGAAATATCTAGAAACAAGTTCCCTGATATTAATATTAAGTGCTCGACCAAGGCGTGAAAACATTACCCGTTCAAAATATACGATGGGGGCGTGGTTACAGTCCGATTTTCAGTAGGAATCTACCTTGGATAAAGGGCCACCTACATACCAAATTTCGTTGTGATATCTCAATTTTTGCTCGAGTGATCGTTTGCACGGACAGACGAACAGACAGACATGGCTTAATCGATTTCTCTTTTCATTCTGATCATTTACGTATACATTTTTCTATATGTATCTCGATTCCTTTAGGCTGTTACAAACAACCGTTATGCGAACAAAGTCATAATACCCTTGTGCACAAGTGCGCTCGTGTATAAATATGTGTACTGTCCTAGAAATTAAACTTGAAAACGATTTGCATCCATTTGTATTGCTTTCTAAAAAATTATTGGCAATTAGAGTTCAGTTGTACAGGAATATATTCGACAGAGCAATTTATTGCAAGCATTTTAAATTAAAAACTGTTGCAATCGGTAAATTTTTGAAAAAGTTATGTTCAAATTTATTTCTGTCTAGTGGTGCAACTAGAATGCTGAGTTAACAGTTGTTAATTCACACAAACATCGTTCACTCACACAACCTCCTTCTTGCACAGAGTTGCTTGTGAGAATGCTATGAGTTGTTCTGATTCATGAGATTCTGTCCTTTTGTTACCCAGACACGAGATTTGCTCTTCCAGCGGCTTGAATGAATGCATGCTAAAATTTTTTCTGAGTGATTCAAGGTTTGTTTTTCATGCATTCATGCAGCCCTTTAGTGTGTATGTACGTACATGCATGCATGATTCGTGTGAAGTACAAGCAGGGGTGGAACTTCAAAATTTCAAAATTTGCACAATGGTCTTAAAAAATTGTGCCGAAAAGGATATGAAAGTGCCACAAAATTAAATTTCTTTTATAATAATTATATCTTAATATAAAAATTATTAATTAAGTAAATTATTACAGTAAATCACTTTTATGAGGGATTCTTTATAAATAAGCTGCATACACATAGTTGCCAACTTGGTGCTTTAAGCACTAGATGTAGTGCTTTTTAAAATTTAAACGCCAAAAAAAATTATTTAGTGCCTAGTGCCTTTTTTAGTGTTTTTTTTTCTGAACTAAAATTACTTCGAGATAGTTAAAACCTGAAATAATTTGGAATATTTAAGGCTGTGGCAGCACTGAATTTACAAGAATCTACAAATTTAAATGGACTCAAATACGACCATGATTGATAAAAAGCTGAAGTTGCAAACCCACCTTGTTAAATTCTATTCGCGTAGAAAATGCTAGTACGCATGTAAATTAAGTATTTGTTTTTTTTTCTAATTATTTGTACAAATTTTGTTTTTTTTACCACCTGAGTAAAACACATCGTTTCTTGGTGCTGAATCCAAATCTGGCCTCACAATTGCTCTAGCACTAGAATTTTGAGATATCCTAACCTCAAAGTGCCAAAAATACGGGTTTTAGCGATATTTGAGGTTACATAATGAAACCATCAAATTATTTGCTCATTTCTAATCAGGACATCATTTTCGTTTGATGCGATTCGATTTTTCTTTCTCGAGATATACCAGTTAAAATGTGCAGTACTTCGGTATTATGTTATGAAAAAAGCATCCCTTGATTCAAAAAAAAATTTGGTACTTTTAGTTTGGTAAAAGGCTTTTTTTCCAGGTTTTTGGTGCTTTTTGAAAATCAAAAGATGGCAACACTGTGCATACACGTTGCGTCTGAAACAAGAGTCGGTTTGGATATTTTAAGTAAAAATAAATATGGGTTAGTTACACCGACATGACTCTGGTATGACTCTGAATGGCTCAACTGTGTGTAGTCGAAAGGCGAGTGAACACGTACACAGTTGACTCGCGAGTCAGACGCACCGTCTATGTTGCCTATTAGACATAAAACATAAATTCATAGTAAAATTACACAGAATTCCAATTACGGAAGGGAAATACACCGAAGTACAGCTATTCTGATATTCTTACACTCATATGTACCTATATGCGAAATAATGGCAGTAAGACATTTTGACCAGTTTCGCCTATTATTTTCATTGATTATTTTTTAATTTATTTTAAATAAAAGTCTAGTTCATAATTTAATAAACACAATGGCGCATATTCATAGTCATATTTAGTACTCAACTAAGTCGAAACTATTCTAAGTCACAACTAAAGCTATTCATAGTCGCCTTAGTTTCGACTTTTCTGGCTAAGTAATAATAATAATAATAATAGATTGGCGCTTACACATATGTTAGTGCTTGGCCGAGCTTCTCCTCCGATTTGTGGCGTGCGCCTTGATGTTGTCACACAAAGCGGAGGGACCTACAGTTTTACGCCGACTCCGAACGGCGATTGTATTTTTTTATGAGAAGCTGGTTTTCATGGCAGAAATACACTCGGGGGTTTGCCATTGCCTGCCGAGGGACGACCGCTGTTAAGAAAAAACCTTTTTTCTATGTTTTTTTTGCGATGTTGCTTTGACCAGGGCTTGAACCCAGGTGCTGATGAGTGAAAGCGCGCACTGCTTACCACTACACCACAGCGGCCGACTTAAAATTTAGTTTCGGCTGCAGCTGCAACTAAGTCGTAACTAGGAAGAAGTATTTTATCAAATTAAGGGAAAACAGACGAAATGTGTAAAAATTAACTTGGTAGAGGGTGATTTTGATGATATTGAATAATCTCCAATTAAAATTTACAAAGATCGATCTATTTTAATCGGAAGATGAAATTAAATGCGTATTACAATTCGAATAAAGCTACATCACAATTTTATAATTGGAATAATTTAGATAGATTCTCAATTAATAAGTCAGTTTCACGCTAGTTCTTTTAAAGTAAATTTGTGCATAACATTTAGATATCTACTATTTGTATGTTTCAGAGCATGCTTTCGATAAACATCGACTTCACATCACTGCGGTTGTTCTGGCTATTTCACACAATTAACAAGAAAATGATACCTTATTCTTTTGCATAATCATGCAAACTTGACATTATTTAATAAAAATGTAATTTTTCCAAAATATCGTAAAGAAAAATCGATAAATTTCCACACTCGTTTTGCTATATCGTAAACTAGGTCGAAACTACTTAGTAGAAGTCTGAAATGCGACTATGAATAGAGGTAAATTTTAAGTTGGTACTTAAATTTAAGTTGCAACTTTGTTAGTTTCGACTTAGTTGCTGGACTATGAATACGCGCCAATAAATGTACACAAATCGGCATTTCAAACTTTGTACAAAAATTATAAAAACTCAGCAGGTTTTCGCAACCAAATACTTTGAATTCCGAATTTTTAGGGAGATTCCAAGTTTTCGCTGTTATGCATTTTTTTCCATATAAAGTGTGTTCGAAACTTTTTTAAATGGATCAAAATGTATGACACCGTCAGATAAAAATATCAAAAATCATCGGGATATTGCAGAAACTGGCATTTTCATTTAATAAACTATAAAACTGCGAACTTAGAATCTTTCCAAAAATTCTGAATTAAAAGCTTGTTGTGGCGAAAACTTACTTTTCGTACTGCATATTTACAACAGAATTCAGCGGTTTGCAAATAATTCTCACAGCCCTTATTTTAATTTTTAAGTGCTTTTAATTTTCACTTTTTGTAATTTTTGAATCTATAATGTGGTATGTAATGTTTTGTTATATATTGGCATTTTATGCTAAACTTCTATATTTTATGATTGTGCCAAAACAGGATGAATTGTACCAAAAGAGAATGTCATGTCCTACAACCCCCAATCCGTCGCTACAAAGTGAAGGAAAGAGAATAAGAGACGAAATAGCTAACAGTTTGTAATAAATTTATTTAAGTTTGGTTGTTGAAATTAAAGAATTTAATTCACGAGTGAACTTCGAGGTACAAATATGTATATCGCATGTAGATATGCAATGCATATATTATACATATACATAGTCATGTGAAAAATAAGAGGGCCTCGAGATTTTGGCCAGTTTTGGTTAGTTTTCTTTTGTTTGTTTAATCTTTTTAATAACAATACACCTTATTATCTGACAAAAAATACATAAGCCGAAATGTCAAGCTTTGTAGAAAAATTCAACGAAATTTTACAACAAACTTTTTGTTTCGAATTTTTAGAAAATTTGTAAGTAGGAAGTTTTGTAGCTCATTAAGTTCTAGCGTAACAGTACAAGTTTCAAGTAATAAAGTTTGCTGTTGTAAAATTTTGTTGAATTTTTCTACAAAGCTTGACATTTAGACTTATGTGTTTTTTGTCAGATAATGAGGTGTATTTTTGTTAAAAAATTAAACAAACAAAAGAAAACTAACCAAAACTGGCCAAAATCTCGAGGCCTCCTATTTTTCACATGACTGTATACACTGGAGATGAGGCAAGTGCATGGTGATTTTTGGTGATTATTTGCAGTATTTTTATGTTAATTTTTTTGTTATTTTTTACAAAAATATGGTTCATGCTTAAACCAAAATCACACAAGTCAAACTTTCAAATTTTATTAAGAATTTAGAAAAATTTTAAGAATTTTCATAAAATTTTGGGTATGCAGATACATACATACATCGGTTATAAAATTGTAGTAAAATAAGTGCAAGTTTTAAAAGGCTAAAGAATCGCGTTGATTTTTCTTGTTTCTGCTTACAAATTTTGCGTTTTTTGTATATAAAAGGGCAGTTTATAAAACTAAATCAACGCTTTTATAAAACTAAAACAAAACTTGCACTTATTTTACTAAAATTTTACAACTGATGTATGTATCTGCATACCCAAAATTTTTCTAAAAATTCGGATTAAAAAGTTCAAAATTTTGATGAAAGTTCTTAGAATTTTTCTAAATTCTGTATAAAGTTTGACTTGTGTGATTTTGGTTAAAGTATGAACCACATTTTTATAAAAAATAACAAAAAAATTAACATAAAAAATACTGCAAATATTCATCAAACATCACCATGCACTCACTTTTCATTTCCAGTGTATGTATGTGTACGTATGTACATAAAAAAATAAAAATAAGTCTTAAATTTTTTCTCAGATTACAAGGTACTTAAAACTTAAAAACTATTTTTCATTTAAAATGAGATCACTTATTAGCATTTGGTTGTTTTTGGAGATCCAGTCGCTGTTTTTCAATTTGATTTCTTTCTTGCAGCACTGTTAAAATTTGCGTACTGACGCTCACAAAGTTGTCGACAGCACGATACATACGTCTAAAACTTCTTTCGTTTTCTTTTCTAATTTTGATCAGCTCATCCCACTTCTCGTTCAGTTCCAACTTTATTTCGGCTTCCTCATCTAAAAATATCTTTAAACGTTGCCCTGTGCTTTCCACTCTTGGCCTTTTTGGGGTGCTACAAATAGTGGAAGGCTCCATTTGTCGCTTATTTGACGTTGATGGTAGTTCGTTTGGGGTGCTAGAAAAATTAGAGGGCTCCACTTGCCGCTTAGATGACGTTGAGGGCACTTCGTTGTTCGTTTCTTCGTTGAGAAGGTCCTTCGCAGATTCTGTTTGGCCAAGTGCAACGCCTGTAACATCATAGACCGATTGAGCAATTCCACATATACGTACAACCGATTCTTCTAATTGTGTTAGTTGGTGTTCGGTAAAGGGCCCACCACCAGTCGCTCGAGCTTCGCATTTGTTGTGTGATAATTTTTTTTTTTAAATTTCACTCTTCCATTCAGTCCACGTCTGAGAATAACAAAATTAATAGAACTCACATTGAGGCTGAATTTAACACCTACCTTCTTCCATCCATTAGCATCCTTTTGGGGTGGGCCTGCGCTATTTAGGGAATTT
>NW_023458580.1:575711-576855 GCF_013731165.1 Rhagoletis pomonella | reverse complement strand
TGAGATGCTTCTTCACAGTTTGTATTCCATTCGAATGGAACATTTTTATACCTTTCATGAGCATGAAATGGTATTATAACTTTGGTCCGATGTTTGTAAGTACCAGAACAAAAAGAGATAGACCCATTAAAATGTATACTTGTATGATCAGAATGTCGAGCTGAATTGATTTAGCCATGTCCGTCTGTCCGTCTGTCTGTCTGTCCGTCTGTTTGTATGCAATCTAGTCTCTCAGTTTTCGAGATATCCGTATCAAATTTGGTATGTGGGTGTATTTTTATAATGTAATAATCATTTGTCGGAACCGGAAGAATCGGACCACTATAACATATAGCTCCCATACAACTGATTGTTCAGATATGAGATTTTTCGTTATGACTTCTCCATTTATGCAGCTACGAACATGAAATTTTGCAGTACTTGCACCCATTATCAACAGAATACTTACAGTGAAAATTACAAAGATCGGGTGACTATAACCTATAGCCCCCATACAACTGATTGTTCAGATATAAAATTTTTCGTTATAACTCCTCCATTTATATCGCTAGGAACATGAAATTCCGCACTGTTTTCAATAATTATCAACAGAAAACTTACAGTGAAAATTAAAAAGATCGGGTAACTATAACCTATAGCTCCCATACAACTGATTGTTCAGATATGAGATTTTTCGTTATAACTCATCCATTTATGCAGCTAGGACCATGAAATTTCGCGCTGTTTTCACTCATTATCAACAGAAGACTTAAAGTGAAAATAACAAAGATCGGGTCACTATAACCTGCAGACCCCATACAACTGATTGTTCAGATATGAGGTCTTTTATCATACTTTGTGCCGTTGCTAAACGGACATTGTTGTTTGGATTTTGTGGTTGATAACTACTTCGTCTTCCTCTTGATCTATTACGTCTTTGATATTGGTTATTGTTATATGTTGTTTCCATAACCTCCGCGTCCACGGGAGTGTTTGCGATTGTTATAGTGGTATTTTCCTCTACAATTGTTATTCCAATATTGGTGCGTTCTTTTATTGTTCTTGTTTAGGAGCATTATTGTGTTTTGCCGCCCAGTTGTTTCTGTGCAGCTATTGAAAAATTTTGAGACGGCCTCATTCATATTATTAAAATTGCCTGCCTCCA
>NW_023458580.1:572850-575611 GCF_013731165.1 Rhagoletis pomonella | reverse complement strand
AAATTTTGAGACGGCCTCATTCATATTATTAAAATTGCCTGCCTCCATTACCAATTTGACTTTTTCGTTAGTGCAGTTTTTGGTCATCGCCTTGACCGCTGCTTGTGTGCTATATTTATTGGCCAATTCTGTTCCCAAGCCATAACTAATATATGCATTTTCTAATGCCCTAGTCAGATCTTTTTTTTTTTTTATAGCAACTGGCTGCCTTACCTTGCTGCCTTATGTTCATAAATTTAGCAGTTATTACTTCAACTGATTCGCATTTGACTGCTATTTTCAGTTTGTTTATTATTTTATCTATTGTGCTTTCGTTACTTATAAGGTTTCTATGGTCAAGGTTATCGCTATGGTCTCATTGTCTTCCTTAATTAGTTGCACCAGTTCCAACGCGTCCAAGAAACTGCGCAGATTTTCTGCTTTACCGTCAAACTCTGGTATGAGTCGCGCGGCATTACTAAGAGACTCTACGGCTGTCTGCGGCATTGCGTTGGTGTTCTCAATCTTTTTACTTTCTTTAGTATTGTCTTTAGTATTTCAATTTGTTTTTCTAGCTTAATTGAAATATTGTGGTCTATACCAAATTTTAAAAGAGTTTTTATTAATTTCTCTTTGAGATCGTTAAATGTTTCGTTGGCTAGTTTTTGATGCCTTGTAGTAAAACGACTGTTATAGGCGTTAGTTCTGCATCTAATGTTTTCTATGCTGTTATGCAAGATTTTTAGATGTTTAAATACAGTATTTCTACGTATTGAACCAAGAATGATAGAATACAAGATTGCGCCGATCGGAGAGTTGCACCAGTGTGACGTCATGCAAACAGCGATACTGTCAAATTCGTTAAGAGAGGAATAGCGGTCCGAGATCGGCGCAACCTTTGTATTCTCTCAATCGTGGTATTGAACGATTTAGGGTGAGACACCTGTGTGATTTTAAAAAGATATTTTTCTGTATTTTAATTTTTTCAACAACAGTTTCCCATGGGCTCATTATTTCTGTTCAATCGAGGCGACTCTTTTTAGACATTTTTTCTTTATACCGCCTTTATGCCATTTCACAGTGGCCAATTTTTCGAAAAAGCTGGCCAAAAGTCGAAGCGTGGTACAATTGTAATCAAACCTTGTGTATTCGTCTTTATTTTGGTTGCTGGTTTTAAATTTCACCACATAACTTCGAAATGCAAAATGGCGGATCCATAATGGCTGGTGTGTACGCTTAAAATAATCAGATTTTTAGCAAAACTAAGGTAGTTAAGTATAAAAGGTCATGTTTTCTGCTTTTTTGTTATATAATGTGATGTAGCGGTTAGCAATATACGCTATCATTCCGCAGGGCCTGGGTTCAAGCCCAGTTTCCGACCAACATCAAAAAATAAGAAACAAACAAGTTTTTTGTAATAAAGTCGCCCATTGGCAGGCAATGGCAAACCACCGAGTGTTTTCAGCCACGAAGAACAGCTTCTCATAAAAATAAAATCCCCGTTCGGATTCGGCGTAAAACTTTTGGTCCCTCTCCTTTGTGCGCCAACATCAAGGCGCACGCCACAAATCGGAAGAGAAGCTCGGACAAATACTAACGAGGTCTTAATGTTTGTTTCTAAAAATCTTGATGTTGAAATTTACACGGGAACTGCGGGATTTTGAATGAATCAATAAACAAGACATACATATTTGTTGGCACAGGAATATATTTTTAAGATCATCTGAAGTATCCAAGCTCATATCTATATTTTCTGATGGCAATTCCGCATCCGCATTTACAACAGTTGATAATAATTAAATGGCATCTGACGACTGTTTATGATTTTGTTTTGGTGGGTTTAAACGTAAACTTGAAATGACAGGGTCCGAGGGTACAAGCAGCAGATATTTTTTAATATCCTTATTCCTTGACTCTTGGGCTTCTTCGGAAAGTTGCCCAATTGGCAGGGGTGCCTATGTATGAGCACTCTAATATAGTTGTACTTTCTGACATCATTGGAATTCTAAAAACATCCAATCTTTAAAACATCAAAATCTTGACAGAAATAATTTTTTACATAATTTAAATCTTTTAAACACAAAAAAAATTAAGAATCGCGTATAAAAACGGATGTCCAAACTACAGTGGCGGCTTGTGGCAGGTGGTTTTAACCAAGATGGATGGGAAAAACTTCAATATATATGAAAAAGAAAATTAGACCGCCCTTCTCGACCACTCTCGTAACTATTTTCCTAATCCATCATAATGAGTAAACAAAAAAATCAATCCGTGAATATCTACGTCCTACGTCAGTTTTTAGATGGCGTGACAATGAAAAAACATGTTTTACATACTCTAGATTGCAATGTCCATGAGCGGATACTTGAAAACTTTTATTTTTTTAAGGATAATACCACCATTTTAACAACGACGAAAACTCTAATTTACAAAAAGTTTAGAACGAATTGCTAGCAACAGTCACTGCGATCTCCTGTAACACTAAAAGCCTCGAATCGACTTGTTGTCTCATAGCGATACGCAAGAGAGCCCTCCTAACAATATAGGATGGTTATGCATACGAATGCACCAATCTTTTTGGACTTTTGGCCAGGGTTTTCCAAAAATTGGCCACTGTGCATTGGTATAGATCGTAGGCAGATTTTGTCAGAACAATTGTTAAAAGAATAGTTAGCAAAACGTTAGTTGCTTTTGGCGTTTCTATTATTTCGATTTCATTTACAACGTTGCCGTTGTTATCGGCGACTTTTGATTCTGTTTTCCCTATTATATTTTCCTAAAG